>NC_136813.1:168276943-168296943 GCF_951394365.1 Tetrao urogallus | reverse complement strand
ATAGATAGCACATAATAAAAAAAATTATTGAGTTTCTAAGGTTAAAAAAAAAACAAAACATAGGGAGGAGAGATACTATTTAGTAAGACAAATATTAAGAGAAGTTTTCACACCAAAATGTGAACCAGAACCTCTTCAAATATTCAGTTACAAAAATGAAAGATTTTCCACTGAAATCTTCCAGCAAACACAGCTAGTTTCCTCCTGTAGGCTATGATTGCATAATTGTATACTTTCACCCGTTTTACTGCTCACAATAGGTCTTTCTAATCTTTCCTAAACCAAAATTCATCTTTGGAAGTGCCCACAGCACATTCATCTCTGAGGACAGTTTTCTCCACAACACTTCTTTTTTCGTTTGACAGAATGGGTCTCCGTCTGGAGGACACTCTATAGGATCTTAAAATGTCTTATTGAGTTCAGATTTTCTTGCCCGTTGGTCACCATATATTTTCTTTCCATTAAAAAAAAAAAAAAAAAAAAAAAAGGCAAATTAGTTTTTTTTATATTTGTCTTTCATTTTTGCATTTTTCACTAACAAGTGAAGTGTTTGGAGTAGGTTTTGTTTCACTTTTCTTGATTTAAAGCGTAAACACCATTCTCCTTATTTATTTTCTATTTTTTTCATTCTGCCTTTCAATGTTAATCAGAAAACCCTTATCTTACCCCTTATCTTAAATTCTCATTACCATTGCTGGCTTTTTGGAGCTGACAAACATTAAAATAACCCAAATGAATTAGTTTTTCAGAGCTCTATCAATGTGATTACTTTAAAACCATATGAAAAGAAACCAAAATTATTTAATCATAGTGGATTAATTTTTGATCTTCACTAGTCAAAGTGGCATCACATGCCTTTAAAACCTCTGTTACTTTGGTCTAGCCCAGTTGTATTTACACTGCATTTTGACATCTGTCCTCAGACTTGTTAAAACCAGGCCCGTGATCCTCAAAGTACAGTTGTTGGTTTAATAAAACAAAATTTGAAACGTGATTTCTCCTTTACCGGAGCATGCTTGGTGACTCAATAGTCACAAAAGCGGCATCAGGATGGCAGCAAATTAGTCAGGCAGGCAGAAAGTGGGAGGCAACATGTAAGTCTTGTATCTGTAAGACAAAAAATATGCTCAGACCTCTATTCAGTACGTGCATGTTGTCCTTTATTTCTCAGAAATTTCCTCAAGTGTTTCCTGATGACAACTGCCAACTTAGTTCTCATCACATGAAAAGTTATGAGAAGAACAAGATTTTTCAGAGTGCCCTGTTGAATGCAGTGGAACTGCAACAGAGTTCAAATAGACTTCATGGAATAAAGAAGAAAAGATTAGGTAGAATTCTTGCTCACTTAGCAACAACTGCAGTTTAGCAGTTGTTGATTGCAGTAAGCTCTGATTTTCACACTTGAGACCTTTATATACTCACTGGTGTGAGTAATGAAGTGCTGTAATTTTCAATGAAATTAATTACATTCTTGTTTAGCAGGATTAAGTCTTCTTTAAAAAGCAGATATAGTTGAAACCCCTCATTCCCCTTCTTCCAATTCATAGATTCTTGACAACCTTAATGCCTAGTTTGGCAATTTTACAGCTCAAATCCTCCATGTAATATATACTTCCAGCTAGAAGAAACTGTTGACAATATCTGTTTACCTCCACGCTAACAGAGAAGGCTTAAACTCAGAGCCATGAACTGAGGGAGTTTTGATGGAATCAACAGTACTTGGTAGCTGGACTAAGATCAGTTTATGCATTTTATACGGGTGGTTGAACATGAACAAATTATGGATACATATTTATAAACAATGTTCCAATGCTGAAACTAAAATCTTCAGGACTGACATTTACTCTGGGGGGAAATATTTGTGAGAAAAAATTTTCCACGGTTATCACAGAATCATAGAACCACAGGGGTTGGATGGGACCTCATCAAGTCCAACCCCCCCTGTAAAAGTAGGTGCCCTACAAAAGCTTGCACAGGTAGGCTTCCAGACAATTTATGAATATCTGCATGGAAGGAGACTTCACAACCTCTCCGGGCAATCTGTTCCAGTGCTTCGTCACCCTTATCCCAGAGAAGTTCTTCTACATGTTAGTACAGAACTTCCTATGTTCAAGGTTCCTTGTCCTATCACTACATGCTACCTTTAAATAATACACAATTTCCACTTCCTCCTCTTCCCTATAGGAGTTATTTATCTGAGAGTGTGTTTCAAGCCTGGGCTGTGTACTACTCTACACAGTTAGGATAAAACAAAGTGACTTGGTATTAAAAGTATGGTAAGGTAACACAGCATCTCCAAAACTAGTCACTTCTTTATTCACAGTGAAATGCTGTTCTCTATGCAGTTATAAATCATGAAATATAAATCTAAAATTTCTGCAATAATCATTGTCGATAAATATTTTACACTGAACCAAGAGTATTAGTTAAAATTATGGCGCTGTATAATCCTTTTGCACTCAGTGTACATTTTACAAAGGAAAAAAAAAATTAAATAAGACATTTTTCCTTGTATTTCAAAAATCCTTTTTTTTTTTTTTTTTTTATACCATAAACATTTTGGGTCAATGTTTTGTTTATTCCCCTTGAAAGCAGTGTTTTCTTTGTATCATGTATTGCATCGTACATCTTAGAAGACATAAGTCAAGAGATGCCCCTTTTCTTATTAGGAATATTTAACATACATGGCAAAAGATAGATGCGACCAATGGTATTTTCACTGATATCAGGTATCACTCAAATTGGTACATGGAGTTCCAGGAGCGAGTCCAATGAAGGGCTGCTAAAATGATGAAGGGACTGGACCTTCCAACCTTAACCATTCAGTAATTCTACAAGCCTGTGATTATATTTGAGAAGGGGAGGAAGAGGAGACACTGTCAAGGTTTTTACAAAGAGGCATACACACACTCAAAAAAATCCCATTTCCCATCCCCCCCTTTCCTGCCCCCAATAATCCCAATTTCTATCCCTGAAAGTGTTTAAAAACTGTTTGGATGTGGTGCTCGTGGACATGATTTAGCAGAGGGTTGTGAGAGTTAGGGAAGTATGGTTAGGTTGTGGTTGGACTGGATTATCTTTAAGGTCGTTTCCAACTCGGGCAATTCTGTGATTCAAAACTTCACATGGCTCAGGTACATAGATCCAGAGAAAGTCCTGCATGAGTGATGGTGCTATTTAAGTCACAAAAGTGAATGTGAGAATAGTGATGCTAATAAGTAAGGAGAGATAGGGATGAGGTTCGTGAGAAACATGAATAGTTCATTAAGTCATTTACTTACCATATATAAATCCGTCAAGGCACTAGCCTTTTTCCTTACATGGCTGCAGCTATACTGGGACCAGCTCAATAAAGAGCTAATGCACAAGCTAGTGCCTACAGAGACATAGTTCCTACAGTCTACTGGGCAGTGCATTTCCTTATTAAAAATGAATCCTTTTGCAGGTTTCTTGGTGCACGGTGTCCCTTTTAGTCTACTAAATACAGATTTGTAGTACATAAAGTACATACATAGATTTGTATTATGTATATTATTCTGCTATCAGATAGAGTAGTATTACCAACTGGCTGTTTGCCTCCGAAAGTTTCTTTGTAGGATCTTTTCCATCATAACTGAATAAATTAATCTGTAATTTCTGTTGGTCCTAGCCTGCTGTGTTACCCTCTGCAGTCATTTGGCCTCTAGTTATTACACAATACCTAGATTCACCCTCTCCAATTTCACTTAGTAGCTGGTGCCTCCCTTTCATACAGGGGTTTCTTTCTGGGCTCATGTGTTTCAGTCTTCTCTCTCAGAGCCAATTGAGATAGTCAGAAAAGATGAGGTAAGATACTTTTTACTTAGCTGATTCATTGCACATTATTATAAGGTAGGAATGTCCAGCTCAAACTAGTACTTCTCCAGAAAAAATGTTTAAAAAAATCAAGATAAAATCTTAGATGTGAATTGTCAAATTCACTCTGTCTGGATGGATGTCTGAGTTATAATAGGAAATAGAAAATGTGTATTCAGAACAATGAAGAAAACCATATTAGGCAAAAATGAATAAGGTGCCAAGGGTCTTACAAGAGGGCAAGTCATAACCACTGCTCAAAGTGCAATAGATGGGGATATTGAGTAATAGGAAGATAAAGATCTAAATACAGATATTTAACCTCTGAAGGCCTTCAAGGGACTTGTTCTGTAGAAGCTAGATTATAGCTATATAAAGCTTAGACAGAAATGAACTCTGGCACTTTCAGAGGGTTTTTTTTTTTTTTTTAAAGGTTAAGTCATTTTTATGAATACCAGTGGAAAGTGAAGTCAGTTCAGCAGTGCTAAGAAGAGAACAGAATGGAATGAATGAGATGGTCATCTTTCCAAGAAGAATACTAGAAAAAAAAGCTATATTCAGTTTAATTTCTTAAAAACTGAGTTATAGTCTTTATGGTGTTCCCGTGAAGATTTGTATGGGGAGCAGCTTTTGCCCCTTCATTGAGACTGAAAGTATCCCAGGTATTAAGGTAGTGGTTTAGGTCAGACTTTTTTTTCACTGCACATGGTTAATTAGCCCTTGTAATCACAAAAATCTCTTAGTGGCTCTTCAATGATTACAAAGCACGAACAGTGGCCTGTTAATAGATTTGTGTATTAATCCAGACCACCTTCTGACTGGGTCCTTCACAGACTGAGTGTAAGCGAATTCATATCCTCATCAGTGGTCTTCTGCACAGCAGACAGAACTTCAAACATCTGGTGATGCAACTGAACTGCAGAGGGGATGAAAATGCACTAGCTGCTTTTGAAAACAGTGAAACAGTGGGAAAAAGCAGTAAAGGCAAAAAGAATGAGTATCTCAAGAGTTGTCAAATGTGAGAAATTTCTTTGAATTCTAACAGCTCCAGCTCTACAGACATGAAAAGTACAGAATACACATTTTATTATCCAAATCAGTATAAATCCAACCCTTTATGCTTGGTATTCCTCAGTTGTGGAGCCTTATTCTATGCCAGAAGTTCTTTCACTTCTCATAATAAAATTACATTGCAGTAAAATACAAAAGTTTATCTAATTTTTTCAGAACTCTCAGGTTTTTAGTATGAACCTAAGAATTTTTTTAAAAAGTTTACATATATGTTTAAAAAGGTAGCATTTAGATATTCTCTAAAAAAATATTCCAGCACCCATGGTTATTTCTGAACACAGATACAAATCTGGGTTTTTAATTCACAAGCTCACTTGCTTGAAGGCACATACTGCAAGCTCTCTGTGACTATACTCTTGTGTCAGTAGAAGTAAAGAGCACAGGCATCATTTTCTTTATGGATAGCATAGTGGGGCTGGAAATTAAGTGATTCCCTATCATTTTGCCTTGCAAATTCCCTTGTGCTTATAGAGATTCTCCTGCTTTCTGTTAATTTATGCAAAGTGCTGTTAAACAAATCACTGCATATGAGATAAGATAACATAATGCACTAATATATTTTTGTTATGATTTGGAAAATTACAGAAAGTAGTGGTATAGCTAATCTGTTATAATTTTTTAATTAAATATCATTTATAATTACAAATTGATATTCCCAATCCAATCTCTCTCATACTTACATTCCCTTGTATTTGCTTCCAAAATACCACGCAGAATAATCTGCTTGGTACCACCCATATTCTCTCTGTTGTGTTACATAATATTTTGATGCTGGCTCATATACATCTTGAAATAAATGTAACAAAGTGCAAATATGAAACATGAAAAATTGCCCCCTTAGATAAGCAAATGAAAAAGGTGTAACAGAAACCTTCCTAAACCTCTTAGAGACAAACATTGAAAAAAGCTGTGCTTTATATTTTCTATAAATCGAACTCTGAATATTCAAATAAGGCTCCAAATATGACTCCAGGTGAACCTCTCAGAGCACAGCAGAGTTTCTGAAGAAATAAGGCCAGCTCTCAGTCTTTCTGAAGATTTAATGTGTGACACTTGTGCTATCTGGTCTCTTTGCTCTTGGGATGGCTGAAGCAGAACCATAACATTAGCAGATACGGACATACAAAGAGAGCGAGTTCTTATATGAGATTAAAAGTTGGTTTATGTGTAGTAAAACTGTATTCCCTTCCCCATTTTTCTACTAAATTGTTGGCTCGACCTGACATTGTAAGGCCCTTCCTATTCAACCAGTGTCTTTGTATGGAGCAGCCACACATTTAGGCAGGCACAGATCTTTCCTCCCCAAACTTTTTTCTGGGCTTGATGAACGATCAGGAGAAGGATCATTAACTCAAAGGTCTTAATCAGAAACCTCCAAAACATTTTTGAAGACAGAATTTCCTACAGAGAGTGCTAAGGAACATGAGCACATTTTCTTGAGAAACCCCTTTCTGTAGAGAAGCACATGCTGAAAAAGGCATCCAAGGGGATGGATATTAGTGAAGTGAACTGAGGGTGTGGGAATTATGCTCGTGTATGTAACCTGCATTACTGTTATGCCAGTTAAAAGAAATAGTTCCCTGAATATTTACCATTAGCAGCTGTAGAAGTTACATATCCAGCCGAGTGCAGGTGAGTTTTTCCCCCAAGAACTACTAACCTGAACTTCAAACATTCAACTATTTTTACATATTGATTAAGGAAACAGTATAATATTTCCCAACAGTTGAGAAATTATGGTTTGCGTCCCAAAAGAGAAATCAACCCTTTCTCCCCACTGGCTGCCCCCCCTGCTCTTCCTTATGAAATGTCATCCGTATCCTGCCACTACCCTACATACCCCAAATCCCTCCATCCTTTTTCACCTTCACTGTGTTCGCATTTGTGTATCTTCTAAGCACAGCAATCTTTAGCTTCCAATACTTATCATAGGTTGCTTAGTCATAACCTAAGAATGAGTTTAAGTTAGAGGGGAGGAATAAACTGGACAGAAGATGTGAGGACCGGATGTTTGGCTTCTAGTGGGACAAAGGTGACCACCAAGATCATTCTGATATTTTCCACATGACTTTGGTGCTCTGATTTGACTGATATGGAGATTGATACTTGAGAGAAGAAGGGCTTTTACGCTGCAGAGGGAAGAAAAAATGCTGAGCTAATTTGTGTAGTGTTTATCAGACAAAAAAAGAGGTAAAAGCCAACAATGCGTTGGAAAAGTACAGATATGATTATTCAATAGAAGTTTGAGGAAATTATCCTAGCACAGTCCAAGAGTCTAATGAGTCCATATTAAGAAAACTGCACAGTGCAGGTCACTCTATTATAAAACAGGATATTACAGAAATGGAGAAGGTGCAGCTAAGGGCAAGCAGGGTGCCACAGCAATACAATGATCTTAGTTAGATAGAAGGGTTAGAGAAACAAGATCCACAGACTAGGGAAAAGAACTAAGAGAGAGTGAAGCCTGATAGAGTATTTTTATGTAATATGTGTAACAGCTTTAAAAGACAATACCTACTAGAAGATATGCAATCTGGTACCAGTTACAAATGCAGAGTACAAAGCTAAGAAATGGCACCAGTATTTAGGTTAATTCTTTTGCTC
The DNA here is from genome assembly GCF_951394365.1 of Tetrao urogallus. Classification (NCBI taxonomy): domain Eukaryota; kingdom Metazoa; phylum Chordata; class Aves; order Galliformes; family Phasianidae; genus Tetrao; species Tetrao urogallus. The sequence goes on along the minus strand of NC_136813.1, from coordinate 168,289,434 downwards.
CATGTACGGTGAATAACATATAGAGTATAAATAATGGTAAAATGGATTGAAGTGGTTTAAAATAGAGACAATAGATATGGATTTTCCTACCTACAAAAGATAAATATTTTAACAGTATCTTTTAGAACTCTTTTTTTAAAACCTATGTGATCATATATATCAAGTCAATTTAAGAGTGAAATTTGGCTTTACAATGGGCGAAAAATTAGATGGAAAATGTTACATAGGTATAGGGAGAGTTAAGCCGGCAGGCTTATGTGGTGATGATTGTATAAATCAGTTCTTTCAAAAAAACTAATGTGATCCCTTTATTTCAAAAAATTGTAGCAGACAACTAACACACAGACATTAGACACATTTCTACATTTATATGTGTATAAGTATATATATGTATTTTAACATATATATATAGTAGAACTAAGTCTGAAAATAAATAAATGGCTGCTCCACTGCATCTTTGTGAAACTTGAAAGTACATTTTACTCAGTGGAAGTACAGTTGGTTTCATGCACTAAGGCAATTGAGATTTGAATTGATTTTCTCAATAATATTGATTAGTCCAAATTAATTTTACACTATTTAGTACTCCAGTTGATACTCATCACAGGCTATTGGTCTGTATTTTTAAACATGCCTTTGGAACAATAACAGTCTCCACTCAAGGAAGGAAATCCATCAAGGATAGAGATATGTGATCCTAGGAATATAGTGCCAACTCAAAGGACATGGGGTATTCAGTAAATTGCTTCAACATTGTTTTTTCTCTAGACAAGCTACATTCTTTGTCCTTGCTGGATCCCTGATAATTAGTCTCATCTATTTGTAATATGCACAAACTACAGGGATTCAGTATGACTCAGATGACTCAAGAGAATATACTTAATTTGTTTTTAAATTTGTAAAATTTTACGTAGATCATTACATACAAAATGATTACTTCATAGAATGTCTTCTAAAACAATGAATGAAATACATAGACTTGCTCTGAAAGTAATTCCTCCCATTCACTTCCATGGAAACTACAATAAATACAAAGAGCACAGTAACATTGTTTGATAGAGAAAGTCTTCATCTACAAAACGTTATTTTTCAATGGTATTTCTATTTTAATTTTTTTTAGCTTTGCATTTTCATCATCACTAAACAAGAGCCTGCATGCTATGCTTGAAAAAATCTGCACCAGTGAAGGTAAACCACTGTCACCATTGCTGAAATGCACCATCTACCACCTCACTGTGGTCACATTCACCGATTGGCTTCCACAAACATTCAGTAAGCATTAGTGAATGTCAGTGGGTGCCATTTTCTCCACATGGAGGAATTCAATGACTCAGCATTGCTTCATATGCACTCCCATGTCAGATACTGTTTTGTCAGACTACCCCTCTGCTGCCACCAGTCATACAGCAACAAATGTAATGGAACATTGGTGGGAAGGCTCAGCCTCTACTGCCGTGCCACCAACATCCACTTTTGACATCGCGGGCCAACATCACAAACTAGGAGGCATTACTTTTGGAGCAGCCCTCTTAGTTTTGCATTTAGAGAAAAATATTAGCTAGATTAACTCATATATTTGGATGTTTCTGCAATTACTAGCATGGAAAAAACATTAAAATGAATTAGCATTTCATTTTGTGCTTGGAAATTAGGTACCAGAAGGGTGTGGAAGTGGTACTGAATATGAGAGAACTCATATGTTTGGGAATAAAAAGTGATCACTTCAGAATCCATGATGTGCATCTGAAAATTCCATTAAAGACTGTCAAGCTGCATTGGTCAGACAAAAAGAATATGAAATGGGACCAATTAATACTGATGCTACTGAATGCATAGCAATAGCTTATGGTTCCTGATTTATGGGAAAACACAACTGAGTAGAAATGCTTTTGACACATTTACATTTTGTCACTGTAAGGTCATGTTGTGTATAAAAAGATCAAGCAAATACAGAGTAGCAACTGTAGCTCTCCAGTCCGAGTTAAGAATTTGGGATGATAATGTTGGCTATGTATCTTATCGTTTTGAAGGCCTCAACTAGATCACTTCTTTGGAAATGTTTCATGTACTAATTCTTACTAGACTAACTCAGCCATAAGCCTCCACAGTCTTCAGGAGACTGGCTTTTTTTATATTGTGTTTGTGCAGACTGGAGAAATGAAATTGTAATCTTCTCTAGGGAAAATTTAAATACCATAAAATCATGAAAGCAAAAAAATGACCATGGCACAGAAATGGAGAAAATCAATGGTATTTGAGGATCAAAGAATTTTAAACTGAAAGAGTTTCAAATATATTGCATTTGCACTGAAACCGCTCCTAATCTGATCTCTAATTAGAGCTATTTGTTGAGTTTGCTTTCACATTCTTGAAACAATGTACTTGTGCCAGTTACCCATTTTTCTAGATCAGGAGGAGAGAAAATTAATATGTTTCTTCCCAAACACTGAGTTGGTATATAGTCAATGAATTTAAAGATGTTATAATTAAAAAACAGACAAGAGAGTTTAGCAAAGCAGACTATAAGAGCAAAAAGAGAATATATAGAAAGCTTACCCACATCCTGGGCTTGCTGCAAAACTCCAGAGGAAGAATCTCCAGAAGAAACCCTATCCCTCGTAGTTAGCTCTTAAATGGGTCTAGGAGAGGTGGAGCCAGGCTCCACCCCTTCCAGCAGCACAGGTGAATTGCCTTCACCTGTGCTCCCATGACTGACTCATTGCTTGCCTCAGGTGATCAATCAGAGGTTCAGGCCGTGATTCAGAAGTTGCCATACAGTTGGAGATTCATAGTACTACTGAAAACTGACATTCCTAGTTCTTAGTTAAGTAAGTAAATAACATTATACCTCAATAGAAGTAGACTGATCTTCAGATATGTGGAATATTCTGTTAGAAATACAGTTCAGGGGATTCTGTCCTCAAAAATAAAGGCTGTGTCAGTCTCTTTCAGGCCAATCAGATCCTTCTCCACCATTCTTTATTCTCTAGCTGTGGAAATTATCACTCCTTCAGCCAAAACTTATGAAGCCACGCGTCTTCATGTGTACATTAAATCCATTGCACAGTCATCCTTGTTACTGTAGTGTGGAGTAGGGAAGCGCTAGCTAAATGGCAATGTAGTTATGACAGTAAGGAGGCCATTCAAGATCAGTTCTTGGTATATTTAAGCAATATCTTCAGCTGATTTGTCATCAGTGAGTTCTCCTGGCAGTCATCGCACTGGGATTGCTCAAGGAGAGCAAGACAAAAGGAACGAATCATAGAATCATAGAATCATAAGATGGCTTTGGTTGAAAAGGACCTCAAAGATAATTTATTTTCAACTCCCCTGCCATGGGCAGGGTTGCCAATCACTAGACCAGGCTGCCCAGAACCACATCCAACCTGCCTCCACAGATGGGGCATCTACGGTTTCCTTAGTTTCAGTGTGTCACCACCCTCTGAGTGAAAAACTTCCTCCTAATATCTAACTTAAATCCCCCCTGTCTCAGTTTAAAACCATTCCCCCTTATCCAGTAACTATCCAACCTTGTAAACAGCTGTTCCCCCTCCTGTTTATATGCTCTTTTCAAGTATTGGAAGGCCACAACAAGGTCTCCCCAGAACCTTCTCTTCTTCAAGCTAAACAAGCCCAGTTCCCTCAACCTTTCCTCATAGCAGACGTGCTCCAGCCCTCTGATCATCTCAGTGCCCTCCTCTGGACCTGCTCCAAGAGCTCCACATCCTTCCTGTACTCGGGGCCCCAGACCTGGACGCAGTACTGCAGATGGGGCCTCACAAGAGTTGAGTAGAGGTGGACAATCACCTCCCTGTCCCTGCTGGCCACCCCTTTTTTAATGCAGCCCAGAACACAGTTGGTCTTCCAGGCTGCAAGCGCACACTGCTGGCTCATGTCCAGCTTCTTGTCCACCAGGATCCCCAAGTCCTTCTCCACAGGGCTGCTCTCAAGGGGTTCTTCATGCAGTTTGCATAAATACCTGGGATTGCCCTGGCCCAATTGCAGCACCTTGTACTTAGCCTTGTTGAACCTCATTAGGTTTTCATGGGCCCACTTCTCCAGCCTGTCCAGGACCCTCTGGATGGTTTCCCTTCCCTCCAGTGTATCTGGACTGCATTGCTCAGCTTGGTGTCACCTGCAAATTTGCTAAAGGTGCACTGAATTCCACTGTCTATGTCATTGATAAATATGTTGAAGATCACTGGTCCCAAGACCGAGCCTTGGGGGACACCACTCGTGACCGGTCTCTGTCCTGACAGAGAACCACTGATTGCAACCCTTTGGCTGTGAACAGCCAACCAATTTCTAATCCATCCTTCAAATCCATACCTCTCCAATTTAGAGAGAAGGATGTGGTGATGGGCCATGTCAAAGGCTTCACAGAAGTCCAGGTAGATGACATCTGTTGCCTTTCTCCCATCCACCCATGCCATCATTCCATAATAGAAGGCCACCAGGTTGGTCAGGCAAGATCTGCCCTTGGTGAACCTGTGCTGGCTGTCTTGAATCACCTTTTTATCTCCTATGTACCTTAACATAGATTTCTAGGCGGGATCTGCTCCACAACCTTCCCAGGCACAGAAATGAAAAGTAAATGAAAAGTGCAAGCAGCATTATCCCAACTGACAAACTCTCCCTTCCTCATATATATAGCTTCTTCTCTTGGCTTCTCACTCTAATGGGACAAAAGATCATTTTAAAGTTATTAATAGAGAAGAATAAGAGATCTGTATGTTCTCTGTTTTAAAAGCACATTAGTATTTATCAGTCATGATCAATTTTTTCACTCTCTACTGAGAAATAGTTTAGTAGTCTGAATTTATCTCTGTTACTCAACACTAAAAGTAGCATAGGAGAGCCAAGAAGCTGTTAGGATACGTGAAAGTAATTTTTGCATTAGCTGGTCTGAGATAATGATCAGTCTACAATCTATTAAAGAAAAATGAAATTGATGACTACGTGATCATTCTCTTTCTGCTTGACTAGCTGATATACTTGTTTTCAGTGCATAAATTCTATGTGGTTCCCCTTGAAATGCATTCAAAGGTGTTTAACACTCATTTTTCCCATTTTCCCCATTTTTCTGGGCAATTTTGTTGATTCTAAACAAGTTTCTTCAAGACAGGCTAACACGAGATCAGTTAACAAGTGTAAAGATACAGAGTAGTTCAGTTGCCTAGTAAGTTTTCGAGAACTCATTAGCGAGCAGAGCTATACCTCCACTGATGCTGATTTCTTCCATTGGCATGATTCTATGTTCTACATACACATATTAAAGCCACAAGATTGTATGAGAGCCCATTCACACTTTCAAAAAGCAGTGCTTGTTTCTGGAGATAGGTAACTCATTCAAACAATAGCAATAAAAATCCAAACCAAATAATCTTCCACTCCTAAAACTCAAACAGATACACTGTACTATTTTCAAATGCAATGCTCTCATCTTATAAAAGGGGCCATATGTCTTGAATTATCAAAGAATAGAGTGAATATGAGCACCAATGAGAACACCAATACAAGTGCACAGGTCTCAGTGTATGGCCATCTGCTCGGTTATGCAAGTCGTAAGTATTTTAAGCATTAGCAGGGAGCTAATTGTGCCCCAACATTTGATTGGTCATGTGTTGGTGGAAGCGATTACAATGGACTCAAAAATATCTGTCTGGTGATGTCCCTCTACTATTCTTGCACATTTAATGAAGAAACTCTGCTAATCGGTTTCAAATTGCCTTATTTTTGATTCTTCAACTTTCTTTTATAGTAATTTTTTTTCCCAGCAAAATTTAATGAAATAAATTAATTTTAAGCAAGTGAAAAGTTATAAACATGATAGTCATCAGATACTTATGGAAAACAATGAAAAAGTGTAATTCCCTCCACCAGAAAGGTGTGTAGTACAAAGAAAACAACTACAAATTCAACAAAAGAAGATAGAAAAAATAAATAAAGGACACAAATATATCCTCAACATTCGTAATGACATGATACTGATTCAGACCAAGCTGAGGGAGTCCAAGCATGGTCTCCCTAGCTGTCTAATTACTAGCCTTCTTGTGTATGGAAAAATACTGACACACTTACATTGGATGCAAGATTTAAAAAACGATGAGGTTTTGGAAGTGAGAAATAATATACATCCCTTGCCAACTTATTAAGTTATGTTTAATTTGCGTCGTCCTGTTGTTCCTTCCCTATTTTGCTATCTATTTGTACTGATTAACTGGTTAATATTGAACTCAACAACATTTTTTAAAAAAGAAAATATATTAGTGATGTATTTTCGTTTTGAACGGAAAAGAATCGTTACAATCCAGTTACACAAAGGAAAAGCAGCTATTTTTAGACCTTGTATGCTAATGATTAAGAGGTGTTGATTAGCATCATACTTTTATTTCACACAAAAATGTGCGAACCTTTCATAACAAAACTTGTAAGAAAGCAGACGTTGCCTCATTTATTCATTTGTTTGTTACAGCAAAGCAGTCAGCAGTTTGCCAAAGCCAAACTTCCTGCACATCTCACAGCCTTTCAGGTCAGGGCAGGAGAGCGTGACATCACTTCCTTCTCTCTTTCCTGGCCCCCAACCCTCCTCCCTCGCCAATGGACTCCCCAGTAGACCTTACTGTGTGCACTTTACAACCTATTGAAACAAGAGTCCTTAAAAGAAGCAGTTCAAACTTTGCTCATCTTTCCACCAGCTTAGCAGGGTACAGGGCAATGACTGGACAAAAGGTCCTTGCTCCTAAGTCAACAGAAAGTTGATCTGATGGGTACCTGCAGAACATTCAGAGAGACCTGTCAAAGTAACTCGAGTAAACTCCTGTGGTTTCTCAAGGAAAATTTAGGCATTCATATTTGGGAAGCATTTGACACAGTAGAGATTTTGAAATAGCTCCTTTTTTAATACACAGAATAAAGTGCCATCTCACACTCTGTGTTTTCCTCCCTTTATGCCTGCTGAGATTGAGCTGGTTTCCGTGATGGCAGGGAAGGGCTTTTCAAGCAGAGTCAGGAGGAAGTGAGGAAAGGAATTCCTCTTCTTGAGCTTAAGTGGGTGATGATATTTGGTAATGGCATTTTAGATGAAATGTGTGCTTCTGCATGTTTGTTTATGCTGTGTTGAAGATCCTGTTATTGCTTTTGTTGGTGGATAATTTCATTTGACAAAATGTTGCGGATTCATCTTTATGTATGTATTTAGAAGTAAGTGGGATGCTTAAAAAAATAATACAGAACTGAACATGCACAATTCCAGTGCACAGATAATATTTTACAATAGGAAAATGCCAGGATAGATATTTTTAATTTTTCATAGCACCTTTGTACTTGTAAAGCTTTAGCTTTTGTTCATGATGATAAACATCAGGAAATCAAACTCGCTGAAGAGCAGATTAAACAGTTTCAAAAACTTGGTTGCGTGAGAAAGGAGAAAATACTGCTCAAACATAACCAGTATTTCTGTGAGTATGTGATGTGTTGTCAACATTACATTCTCTGTTCTGTCTTTTGATGTGTGGTTAAGGGCTAAAAGGAAGTCTCCCTCTAGCAGACTGTGTGCCTGGTCTAAGTTAATATTTGAGAAGGTCATATGTAAAATGCTGGGCCTCCAAACCCTTGATTACACCAAACAAGCTGGGAGAAATACTGGTTTCTTTGGTCTTACAACTTGCTTTGTGTCATCTCTCATTTTTGGAACATACTATAATTCTTGAGAACTTACTGATATTTGAATCATAGAATCATAAAATTCCTCAGGTTGGAAAAGACCTTAAAGATCATCGAGTCCAACCATGACCTAACCATACTACCCTTACTCTAACAACCCTCCACTAAATCATGTCCCTGAGCACCACATCCAAATGGCTTTTAAACACATCCAGGGATGGTGATTCAACCACCTCCCTGGGGAGCCTATTCCAGTGCTTGACCACCCTTTCAGTAAAGAAGTGTTTCCTGATATCCAACCTAAACTTACCATGGAACAACTTGAGGCCATTTCCCCTTGTTCTGTCACCTGTCACCAGTGAGAAGAGAACAATCCCGCTCTCGCTGTAAGCACCTTTCAGATGTTGGAAGAGAGCAATAAGGTCTCCCCTCAGCTTCCTTTTCCCCAGACTAAACAGCCCCAGTTCCTTCAGTCTCTCCTCATAGGGCATATTCTTCAAGCCCTTCACAAACCTTGTTGCCCCTCTTTGGACCTGCTCCAGCAACACAGTGTCCTTTCTGTACCGAGGTGCCAAAAACTGAACACAGTACTTGAGGTGAGGCCTCACCGGTGCCGAGTACAGGGGCAGGATGACTTCCCTAGTCCTGCTCACCACACCATTCCTGATACAAGCCAGGATGCCATTGGCCTTCTTGGCCACCTGGGCACACTGCTGGCTCATGTTCAGCCAACTGTCCATCAGTACACCAAGGTCCCTTTCCATCAGGCAGATTTTCAGCCACTTCTCCCCAAGCCTGTAGGGTTGCCTGGGGTTGTTGTGACCAAAATGCAGGACCTGATCCTTGGCCCTATTGAAACTCATACAGTTTACCTTGCCCCGTTGATCCAGTCTATCCAAGTCCCTCTGTAGTGCCTTTCTCCCCTCAGGCAGATCAATGCTCCCTCCCAACTTGGTGTCATCTGCAAACTTACTGAGGGTGCACTCAATCCCCTCATCAAGATCTTTAATAAAGATGTTAAATAGAAGTGGCCCCAGTACTGATCCAGCTGGGTTTAACTCCATTGACCACAACTCCTTGGACCCAGCCATCCAGCCAGTGCTTCACCCAGCAGAATGTACGCCCATCCAAACTGTGGGGCAGCCAGCTTCTCCACAAGAATGCTATGGGGGACAGTGTCAAAGGCTTTGCTGAAGTCCAGGTAGGCCACACCAACAGCCTTACTTTCATCCATTAAGCGGGTCACCTTGTCATAGAATGAAATCAGATTTGTCAGACAGGACCTACCATTTGTAAACCCATGCTGACTGGGCCTGATCCCCTGGTTGACCTTTAACTGGTCAACAATGGTTCCCGAGATCATCTGTTCCATAACCTTCCCCAGCACCGAGGTGAGACTGATAGGCCTGCAGCTACCAGGATCATCTTTCTGGCCCTTTTTAAAGATGGGCGTCACATGTGGCAGTCTCCAATTCACCAGGACATCCTCGGTTAGCCAGGACTGCCAAAGGATGAGGGAGAGTGGCTTGGCAACAACATCCGCCAACTCCCTCAGCACTCTAGGGTGCAATCCATCCAGCCCCATGGACTTGTGAGCATCCAGCATTCAGAGCAGGTCAAAAACCATCTCATCATGGTTTGAAGAAGAAAAGCATAATGAAATTATTATTTAGGGATTTCAGCATTTATTTTCTGAAACATTTCCATAAATATGATGATATAATATACATAAGGAGAAGAGCAGAAACTCTCGATGTGACGTCTTATTTTTTTAGGTTCAGGTAAATGAAATTTCTTCTGGTTCACTGTCTCAATTAATTGGACCCACAGACTTCATTCATCTCCAAATGCCACTTTCAATTTTTCTGTCCTATGTTCTCTGCTTGGCCTGAGAGTTCTGTCTTCTCCTCCTTATCTGCTGGACTTTTATAGCTTCCTTCTATCATTCAAAATCATTCAGTCTGCTGTCTCTTTCCACCTGATTACTTTAACAAGCATCCCACCCCCCTCATGGGGGAAGAGAGAGTTGCATCCCAGTAATCCATAAAATAATGTTATTAAAAATATTTCTTACCTTAAAGAACATAAATGTTGAATTATGTTCCAAAAGGATTATAACAGATTTCAAGTAAGATGAACAAATAAAATTACACTGCTCATCTATCAACCATAAAAAGTACGTTACAGTGGAACTTGGAATCTCTTCTTGTATAATATGATAACACATGCAGGAGAAAAAAAAAATCACACAAAAAGAAAAAACAAAAAACCAACAGTTCATGAGATAAGAACCTTACCAAATTTCAGAATTGCTTTTTGCAGTATATATACATATATATATTACATATTTTTTCCCCATCTGAGCACATGCTTGGATTAGTGAAGAGGATAGAAGAAATACAATGAAATAGGTTTTTCAGTAGAAGAAAACTCCAATAGGAATGATGCCATGAGCCCAAATGCAGGGAATAACTGCTTCACCAGTACCCTGGGACTCCATCTCGGGTTGTCTGAAGTCCTGCACTGGATAACTCTAAGTGAGCAGAGATGGACTGCAGCATTATTTGCATCTCATTAATGGCCATGCATTTTCACTACATACAGAAATTAACCTCTACGCTATGACTTGCAGGCTCAGGGGTAATAATGAAACTGCAGTCAAACACCTTTCCTCCACTAAAGCTCTTCGGTTATTACTAACCTCAGAAAACAAAAACAGGATAAAATTGTAAGCATGACATAAATATTTAATTTCAGTGCCTGTCCTATATTCTTGTATGATAAATAAAAAACAATCTTGAAATGAAGTTCATAGATTTGGCTGTTACATGATGTTCAAGTTTCTGCTCCACACTCTACTGGGGGTAACTATTCATTTCACCAGGAAAAAGAAATATGACAACAGGAATCAACAGAAAAACCTTGAAATTCTTAATCTATTTTTGCTTTCTCAGTACAAGACTCCTTTAAAGATAGGAAAGATGCTACTGAAATATAAAGTGAACCATAAAGCTAGGCAGCATTTTTTGACCTTGTTTTGATTCAGATCTGCACACACATAAAAATGCCACTTCTCAGCTACTTATATATATTTGTATGCATATACATATTTATGAATATATCCTTATTAATGTTCAACATATTCATAAAATATATTTCTTAGTTTGATAGGCACTAAGGGGAGAAAGAGATAATACTATGACAATATTAATATGGAAAATGCGAAAAAAAAATATTTTAAAAGGTAAAAGCATATGAAACATTCCAGCATAGTTCCTTTTTTGTCAGAGATTTGAATTAAAAATATAAAATATAACAAAGTGCTGTAGAAATTTGTCGATTTAACAAACGGTGATGCCTATAATAGGTGTTACGGAGCTCAGTCTGGGACGTATAAGAGCCCACTCAAAAGCTGTACTGACCACACAATTTAACGCAACTGGACTTAATACATAAACAAAACAAAAACAATCAAAAAAGCCACTTCAATAGAACTTTTTAATTTTGATTTGAAGCAGTTGAAGAGAATCTAATGGTGATATTAGACTTGGTACAGTAATTCTAGAAATGTTTTTACCTTTTGTAGTATTTTGTCCCCATTTCCTCCAAGGAATTTTACCCCCTTTTAATTCCTGAATTCTGTTTTCAGATACTTTCATTTAGCCACAGACAATGCACGTTATGAGAGGCAAACCTCACGTCAGCATATTGAATTGCCGCATTAATTTGACTATGTATTACAAGGTTTGTCTACCTTTAGAGTTCTTAAAAATCTTACTTAAATACAGAGTATTCATGGAAGCTACTTAGAGCCACACTGTGCTTTTGAGCTGCATAATAGTTTCCACAGATTTTTACGGATGTTTTGGGAGAACTGAACTGGAATGTAACAAAAAAGCATCCCCTACTTACTGCTTGACTACACAATGAACAAAAATTTGTATCATTCTTTAAAGTTTAGAATATTTCTTTTTTTCTTTATATTATCAGTTTTTCCTCCAATTCCCACTTCCATGTCCAATATTAACTTATTGCTCAACTGTTTTCCTCTCTGATTTTTTACTTCTAGTTCATTCAGTTTTCAATTGATTCTATTAGAAGTGGTAAAGCTTGCTAACGTTACTATAGTATTTTATAGTAATATTAGTCAGATAGGCTGCCTTGTTATTTGATGACACAGCTTTTACACACTACTTAGAAGAAGAAACCATGGGAAAGGCTTTCAGCACCATTGTGCTAACACGTAGCACAGTTCTGATAACTAAAACCCATTTGTTTTTGTTGATTTTCTTGGATATCAGTGGATGAGATTTGGCTCAGCATGATTTTCAGAGACTGAATTTTGACACATTCATCATTTTGTATTCCATAAATTTCCAGATATGTAAATAAAGCTACAATATGTCTTTTAAGAAGTATGTTGTAAATTACTTTTGGCAGTGTGGTAGGGGACACACGAGTAATATCGCTAGTACGTGTGTTTGTGTAGAGAGCAAATAACTGAAAAGAGCTTGATAACACCTAGATTCACTGTATTCTTGTAATTTTTGCATAATTCATAGTAAGTAAAACACAGCTTGAAAGAGAGTAGGTGTTGATTTTATGTTTTTTTCAGTTCTGGAAGGATTTAGGAGCTCAAATAAGTCTCCCAAGTTTCATTTTTAGTATTAATGGGATGCGTGACTAATTTTCTTTTGATTCCCCTTGACTTTTCTGCCTCGTACACACTATATTTTACACATCCCAGGCTAAGGCTCTGCTCCCTTGTTTGACACTATAGCAAGCCCCACATGCAGTAAAAATACCATTTTCCTTTACATAAATTG
>NC_136813.1:168244443-168266943 GCF_951394365.1 Tetrao urogallus | reverse complement strand
TTCTCTGAAACAAGGAAACGACCCACTCATTCTTTTATTATGGCATTACAAGTAATTGTGTGCCTTGAAGTTTGAGTGACTTTGAATATGGCTGTTTTTGCTTTTCTTGTTGTTGTTTTTTTCCCAAACATTGTTAAGGGAGCTTTTGAACTCCAGTATACAGGTAGACAAAAAAGGTAATGTGATGAGTGAACAATTGATTGATGAGTCTGGCTCAAATATTTCTAATACATGGAGTTATATCAGGCTGGAGGCCAGTCACTAGTAGGGTTCAATAGGGTTCCATTTTAGAGCTGGTTCTCTTTAGTGCTTTTATCAATAACATGGACACGGGACTTGAAGATATACTCTGTGAGTTTGCAGACAACACCAAATTGGAAGGAGCTGTTCACTTCCTCAAAGGTAGAGAGGCCTTGCACAGAGATCTTGACAAACTGGAGGGCTGGGCAACCTGCTAAACAATGAAGTTTAACAAGAGCAAGTGCTGGATTCTGCACCTGGATATATGAACACATTGGGGGAATGAGTAGCTGGAAAGCAGCTTCATGGAAAGGGATCTGAGGGTTCTAGTCGACAGTAAATTGAATAAGAGCCAGCAGTGCGCCCTGGCAGCCCAAAGGGACAACTGCACCGTGTGGTGCACCAGGCTCAGCACCGCCACCAGGCAAGGGGAGGGGTTGTCCCCTGCTCTCTCTACTGTGTGGCCTCGCCTCCTGCACTGGGTGCTGTTTGGGTGCACAATACAAGGAGATATAGCTATTAGAGAGCATCCAAAGGAGCACTAGGAAGGTAGTGAAAGGTCGAGACAGCAAGACACATGGGGAGCAGCTGAAGTCCCTTGGTTTGCTCAGCGCAGAGCAGAGAAGCTGAGGGGAGGCCTCCTGGCAGCTGCAGCTCCTCACAGGGAATGGAGGGCAGTGCTGAGCTCTGCTCTGTGTGACAGCAACAGGGCCTCAGGGAACGGCATGGAGCTGTGCCAGGGGAGGGTTAGGGAAAGGTTCTTCACCAGAGGGTGGTTGGACACTGGATCAGGATGCTCAGGACAGTGGTCACAGCACTGAGCTACTTGAGTTCAGAGACAATGCAGACAATGCTCTCAGACATAGGGTTTAAATTTTGGGTGGTCCTGTGTGGAGGCAGGAGCTGGACTCAAGGATCACTGAATGGTTTAGGTTGGAAGAGACCTTCAAGATTATCTAGTTCCAACCCTCCTGCTACAGGCAGGGAGACCTTCCTCTAAACCAAGTTGCTCAAAGCTCCATCTAACCTGTCTGTTTCAACTCTGGATATTTGGGGATTCTGTGGTTCAATTTTTATTTTTTATTTTTTTGTTGTTGGAAGCCCCCACTGTTTTTAATCATGATATAGTACCATACTCATCACTTCTAGATCCTCCAGATTACAACATTCTGTCTCCTGTGCTGCTCCCTCTTTGCTGAATGTTGAGCACCAGGGTATGCAGCAGATTCCTTCTTTGCTATGCTTCCCATGTTTAAAAATTCTGACCTTTTTCTTACCAAATTAGTTCAGTTGCTTCAGAGTACTGTCCACGCTTTCTTTGTTACATTTCTGTGGTTGAAGTACAGCCACAGTACAAATAGGCAGGATAACAAAAGTGTCCATTAAAAGTACATCATAGATTAAGATACTGGTTTCTTCTGTGCTGAAATTTTTGAGCAATAAGGATCTTTTTTTTTTGTATGGACAGTTCAAAGATTATTTTGATAATGAATCTATGGAAGAATTAATAGCTAAGAAGATGAATTGGGACACAAAAATTTTCATTTATTTAACTATACTCTGATCAAGCTCAACCATAAATCAAGACAAAAATCAAGCACTTCAGTCATCCATAAAATAATAATTAAAATAATAATAATAATAAAAAGTCACTGCCAGCACCTTAAGAGCACAACTTGCTGAAAGGCACTATCATACTTCATCTGGAAGCATACGCACTAGGAAATACTGTTTTCAAACTCTTGAAGCTCGACTCCAGAATTTGTTTTTTGAAATCAAAGGTGGGGCCAGGTTGAAGTTTGTTGGTCAGAGATGTAAAGGAAATTACATTTCTAATGTAATGTGTTCTGAGGAAAAAGGAACCTACCAAATACCTATGAAGACCAAAGCCCAGATGCTTGGTTGGTTTGCTTTACCATGAACAAAACACTATTTGAACATCCATCTCATAAATTTCTCAGTATATTCACATCTCAAAAGATTTTAAAAGGTATGATACGTTCCAAGATGTTTATCATACATAATGATTAAAACATTGTGATGGCTACATTTCATTATGCAACTATTATGAAAATACTAGTATATGTTTTAAAATAGACACCTATATATAAAAACATTTTTATATTCAAAATTCTACTCTACCACTTTGTTATGCAATGAAAGCAGTGTACTAAGGACTAATTCCCATGTGAAGTGCTGAGTATTTAAACAAATTCTGAAGAAATATTTACATATGCAATGTCTTTTCATTAATAACTAGGCAAATTCAAATAAAGCCTAACAACAGGTCACAGGTTACAGATTTCTGACTTCTGATCAAAACTACTACACAATTGGAATTTTTGCTTTAACTAAGAGTAGAATAGTTCCTATATATGGTCCAGTCTTGGGTTCATAGCTAGTCAGTATTTTCATTAATGACATAGAGGATGGAGACCGTGGTTATTAACTCCCCAGATCTCAACAAAATGGAAGGTAATGCAAGCACAGCAGTAAAAATGATGAGATTTCAAGTATGTGGTAACTGGAGGAAATCCAGGTAGCAGTTTAAAAAATATCGTTATATGAAGAAACACTGAAAAAGAGATGTCTTAGGCTGTAGCAAGAGCAGGTCAGATACTGGAGTTAAAAATTAGTACAGAGAGAGAAAGCACTGGTTGTTTGGGGAGCTCTGAAGTCTCCATTCTCGGGGGCCTATATGAACAGGTTAGATACACTCAACAACTGAATTCAGCCCCTGTGAAATCTCTGGTAGGATAAAAGGATGATGAGGTCATCTCTTAGCATTATCACTCTGTCATGTTGAAATGTTCTGATCAAAATAGCTACATTTTATTAAACAAGTGCTGGCAATTATACCTTCACCTGAGTTCAAGACTCAAGACTACGCAACAAACAAGGGGTCCATAGCAGTAACAAAAATGAACTGTGATGATTCCAATTTTTTTCAAAAGCCTTTTAGAAAAATATGTAAATGAGCAGAGTCATTTCCACGGTCACCTCCTTAAAAATTGGTGAATTTGTTTTTTTGGAAGAAAATTTTTATATGCGTACCATGCTTTCAAAACTGAGCTCCACAAGAGATTTTTCTACTACAAAAAGTGTTCCGATAAGTTGTAGAGCCTCTGAAAACATGTCCCCCACTCATAATTCAAAGAACACGGTGTTCTTCTGTCTCTGTGACTGCCTCAAACATTCTCTCTTCCACATGTCATAAAGGTTTTCAGCATGCATTACAGCTTTTACAAGGAGATTTCTGCTATCCCCTCTGGAAACTGGCAAACTATAACTTTCAGTTCTCACGTTCTCAGAAATATATTCTATCCTTAAGGACAATATCATTTATAGCATTTAACTGGAACAACTGCCAGGTGTCAAAGAGACAGGTAACAGTTGCTGGACAATTATGGAGGCCTTGTCAAGACTGTCTGTAGACTGCCAGAGAAGAACTTCATGGCTTCAAAGTAAAAAGAAAAAGACAGGGAGCTGACAGATATCTACTAGGAAGGACTGTATAAAATAACTTCCAAATATTTAGAGACAAAACCAAACTCCTAAAGCCTACAAGAACTTTGCACAATGAAAGACGAGCTGTCTTTCGAGTTTTGTACAAGATGAGCCCGATCCCACCTTGGGAAAAATTTGTACAGTGTAACAGCTACAAAAATCCTGCTAAAATCTAGGCAGTGGCAACAAAACAAGTGTTGCATTCAACTTTTAAACATTAGAACGTGTGCTGTTGCTGACAAGAAAACAACCAGATCCTATAACCCAGTACATGACTACTTAATTAAACTGAGCTGAACTGGTGTCAACAAGGAGAAAGGATACTTGATACAATATTCTCAATTATGGATAGCATGTTTTCTACAGAGGTTTCACATCACATCAGTTTGAATGCAAGAAGATACCGAACCCAGAAAACAGCAATGAGAACAGAAGGCAACAAAATATAAATAATTACAATAAACAAGGTTTATACTACTTGAGTAGCAATCCACATGTTTATCTCAGGCTTTAAATATAAAATACAACTTTCCCTTTGAGAAAAACATGAAGTCAAAGAACGCCTTCTATAACAATCAGTCCTGACTTACCACAGAGAACCTGAGCACTTCCCTTCAAACAAAACAGAGATTTAACAATTTTAGTTTTGTTCTATTTCTTCCATCCCATTCTGTGGGCTGAAGAAAAATAATTATTTTATTGCTCATTTGTACACATATAAAAGAAAAAAAGAAAGTATATACAAAGTGCTTATTTTTTAATTCTGAAAGCTGCCAGGGAAGTGAGTGCTACAACCCCATCCCAGTGGAAAAAAATCCACAAATCTTCCGAACCTTGTTACCCATATTCACCCAACATCTTTAATAGTCTGCCAAAATCATTAAAAGGAAAGTGCTGTGTGAGGTGATGATTGAGAGAGGCTCATTCTCTCAGACACTTAAGTCAATGTAATGACAGGCTTTGAAAAGATGTTGCCCTGGGCTTCCTATGGAAGGGGTGGTAGATGTTGAGAGAAAAGTTGCTGAAGTCAAGGTGTCCAGTGTGAGCTTGGGAGACAAGCATATCGTCAGTAGCAAGCCATCTGAGTTTTGAAGGTATTTCAGTTCCACAGAGAGGTTGGAACAGTCACTCTAAAATCACAAAAGGGTAATTTTTTTGTCATGTTGCAACTGAAAGTATTTTGTATTGGTGCGGTGACTTAAATGCCCAGTAACACAAACAAGTTTCTTACTTTGGTATCCTACAGCACAAAAAGTCCTTCCCATGCTTACCATGCTTATTTTTTAAGACTACGATTTCAATCCTACTAACTCACTAGTTTTCTTAGTAACTTCACATAGAAGTATTTAAGTGTATATAGATGATAAAATTTCTAGAGATCAGCTAGCTTTTTTTTAGCTTTTTTTTTTTTTTTTTAATTTAAGAGATGAGGCAGAGCATATGTGGTATGATAACATATACCGAGTTCCTGCAGGATTTTGTCTGCTTGCTATTTATTAAGATATTTAAAGTTCTAAAAAATGTAAGATTATGTAGTTCTCAAATGTTATAAGCCACTCTGAAATTAAATGTTGTATTATTTGATCAATTTTTCCCACAATTCTGTACATAGACTTTAGGTCATAAAAATTACATCTTTAAAACCAATTGGCTAGGCACAAAATCTTCAAGCTGTAGTATTTCTCCAGTATATTTACTTCCACAATATTGACTATGTTTCAGTATACGAAAGAACAACACAGTACATCTTGTGTTTGATTTACACAAAATCTTTTACAGAACTCTAAATTTTCAGTGTAACTTTTTATGGTAAACACTTGCAATTTTTATTTACTACTCACGCTAGCCTCAGTCCTTTCATGCTGTAGGCATCCTGAACTACAAAATGCAATCCTGATTCCGCTACACAAAATGCTCTGTATATACTTTGGTAGAAGAAATTAAAGGATTGACTGCTACAAAATTCCTCAAACTGTGACATTCCTCAAAATGTGAAATTTCCTGAGTCCATGTAAACTACTGAGGCATGAAGAATATAGTGGCGACGTCTTTCTTTACATTTCTTTGGTTGGGTACATGATGAATACCTTAAACCTTTATTTTTATCTGAAACATTTTGCTTTTCCAAAGACGTCTGTATTAATATCCTGTTAAATCTATTGAAAAATACAGTTTAAACTTTTCTTTCAGATCTAAACATTTTAAAGCTTTCTTTAGAAAATCTTAAACATTTTTTTCACCAAATATTATTTAGTGAAATAACAGTCACTCTATTATAAATGCAGTAACTGTTTTTCCTAGAAGACCTGGAATATTATTTCCTCAGAAAAATCTCAGCTAGCCAGTCCTCACCCCAAGTCTGCAAGATATCCCTATAACAGTTTAAAAAGTAAAGCCCTCCCTTTCAACCCAATTTATCCAATCCGGAATTTTTAATTTTTATGCCTTTACAGGCAAATGGTGACAAATCCTTAAATCCTACAGAATTTTCAATGCATCTACTTCTATTCAATAAATTTGTCTCTTTTCAATTCCATGTTATTATAAAAAGCTTATAATTTTTCTTAAGAAGTGAACTGTTTATTGTCATTACTATGTACAGCCATTTTGGGAGATACTAATCCAAATATTGAAAAAGGGAAGAAAGCATATTAGATGACTAATTAAATACAAGTTCAGCAATGCAACAACTGTCACAGAAACCATTATTGTTTTTTCTTAAACATCAGGAATCACTTTCTCTCTGTATGTATCACATAGATTGAAATGCTGAAGAAGCATTATTATTTCTACATAAAATAATGCCTATAAGCTCATCAGTAGTTTCAAGTAAAAAGGTGAGGAAGGTCCTATTAGCACGTCTACTTGTCTAACAGCTGTGGGTGCACAACCTCACTTCACTAAAAAGAGACTGAAGATACAACATTCTGGAAGGTACAGTGTATTTCCAGAAGACTAGAAATGTCATGCTTAGAGAAGCACTGTTTCTCAGAGGAGGTGTTTCTGGATGTCCTTTTCTAAACTGCCCTTTTGCCCCCGGTCCTCCAATAGCCAATTTGAGAAAAAATGGGATGCAGTAATCTTCTCTTCACTCAAATAAGATAATGAGGCACAAAAAGCACTTTCGAAATATACTTTTTTCATATCTAACAACTTGTTAATCACTAAGAAATTCAAGTCTACAGTGATGTAGTTGAGAGTTGAACTGACTTGGTATTAAGATGGAAAGGAGAGGCAACAGCCACAGCTGGCAGCAAGGCAGGCACTCCTGTGGACTCTTGACAGCAGAGGGAAGTGTGCTGGAATAACTAATTAGGCTTCTAAAGTCTGCCTTCTTTAGCTCATCACTGAAGAGACAGCGTTAAGAGAATTAATGATCTATGGTCATGAGGTATCTCTGGTATGTCAAAGTATAAGAACAAGTAAGAATTAGTTTGGATAAATTTATTATTGCCTTGAAGGCTTGCATGACTAAAGACTTGCTTTCCTACTGATATTAGGCCTTGGTGAAATTTTATCAGATGCTGTAAATGAATCCAGGTGTCTTCACGCTTTCCCTTTAATTACTGAAGATAAAAGTCAGAGGAGTACCTCTGGAGGAAAAATAAAAATAATTTTAAAAAAATTACAAGCCCCATCATTAACAACAGCACAAAACTTCTACTGTGCTCTCAACTTTTCTTTTATGACACTGATACTAAAAAGGTGTAAACTTTGCTGTTGCTAGCATTTGTAACATCCACCCCTTTGCTGAGCTCCTGAACACTACTAATATCTGTAACATAAAATCCAAAAAGAATCACAGAATAATTTAGGCCATCAGAGGCCTAAAGGAGATCTTAAGATTAACATCTTGCCAAAGAAGGCACAGCTATACAGTCAGGCCTGGTTGTTCAGGGTTTCATGCATTTGGCTCTTGAAAAGACCCAAGAGTGGATACTATACAAAGTCTCTGGCAACTGTCCCACTCACTGACTGACTGATCTTGTGGGGAAAAGTTCTTTCCATATCCACTCTCTGTATCTCATTTTAAGTTATGCTCATTGTCTCTCAGTCTACCACCACACTCCACAGAAATGTGCCTGGCCCTATCTTCTTGATAGCCTTTCCAGAGACACTCATGGGTAGGTCCTCTTCTCCAGGCTGGTGCAGGTCAGCTCCCTCAGCATCCCTTCGTAGGGCAAGTGCTTCTGCTGCTCGCCATCATGGTGGCATTGTGGCATGGTGGCAAACTCCAGTTTATTAATATCTTCTGTTTGCATTAGGTGACAAAACCAAGCACAGTATTCCAGATGCGGTCTAATGAATGCTGAACAAGAGGAGATAATAATTTCCCCCAGTCTCCTGGCTCTCTGCTGCTCATAATACAGCCTGGGAGGCTGCTGATGTTAGTTGAGAGGGCACTCTGCTGGTTCATGCTCAGTTTGCTCTCTGTCAACATCTCCAGGATTTGCTCCCCAGACACACCATACTAGTATTTATCACTAGTGAATCTTCCCTCCCCAGTGTAGGGCTTGCATTTTGTAAAGTTCCTTTTGATCTGGTCCTTCATCCAAGTCCCTCAACTGCTATTCTACCCTTACACAAATACACTGTTGTCCCAGTTTTGTCATCTGCAAAACTGATTAGAGGGTGATCCATCCTCCAGAGGATCATTAAAGCTGTTAACAGGACAGGTCTCAGTATATTGTTATATCCCTGGAGAAATCAGAGACCATCATATACTACCTAGGTGTGGCAAGTTGAAGAACAGAGTAAAAGGCAAGAACAATTACCAATTAGAAGTGGAGATTTAGCATGAGCACAGCAAAGTTCCTCTAAGTACTTATGTAACTCAGATACCAGAGAGAAGGACAGCAGGATGATACACACTGTTATCTGCAAATCTGATCAAAGTGACTACATCATGATATTCTAAAGAGAAGAATAAGCCATAAGTAATAAAGAGTGTCTGAAAAAGAGGTAAAATGGACTAAGAAGACAGTTTAATACCAAAAATCTCCAAAGAAAAGGCTATTTTACCTGAACCTTTTGGATTTTACTGGAATATAAATAGCAGAGAATATTATAGCAGAGAACATTTCCATCAAGAGGAAAAAGACTACAACACAACCTTTTGAAAAATCACTTAGGAACTTATTGGCTAACAGGACATTCCAAATTAGTCCTGCCACAACCAAGGAAATATTTTCTTGCTCCTATGTTACAGACAAAAAGATGTTAGATTTCAACATCAGCAATTTTGCTAAGATTCTGCAATACATTTGAAAATTTATATAAAGATTTCAGATCTCAGAGAATTGCTTATTTGGAGAAAAAGATTTTAGTGAACTTAAATTGAGAATTGCAGCTGTAAATGATCACAAGAAGTATCAGATTGACATTAGGAGTGACCAAAGGCAGAAAAAGAAATAAGGGAAAGCCAAAGATATGAAGATTAATGATTTCTTGGAATTAAATCCAGATCTCTGAAGGACAACTGGATGCTCCCACCCTCAAAGTGTTCAGGTCCAGGCTGAATGTGGCTTTGAGCATTCTCATCTAGTGGGAGATGTTCCTGTCTACTGCTTGGAACTAGATGATATTAAAGATCCCTTCCAACCCAAATTGTTCTATGATTATATGATCTCATTTGCCCCATCCTTGGTGGTGTTCAAGGCCAGGTTGGGTGGGGCCCTGGGCAGCCTGGTCTAGTATTAAATAGGAAGGTTGGTGGCCCTGCCAGTAGCAGGGGGGTTGGACATCCATGATCCCTGAGGTCCCTTCCAACCCGGGCCATTCCGTGATTCTGTGATTTACTACAACAGCAAAATTCCCCTTGACTTGATTAGGGGTAAGATTTCACTTGTGAAGTTCACTCACAGCTGCTGTAAGTGAAATATGCAATACATTTGACAGAATGCTTGAGGAGAAGATGGAGTAACCAAAGGAAATACACATACTGAACCACATATTTCTCATCCAGACAAATGATGTGGAATAACAAGTGTATATAAGGCCACTAATTTTACTTGCCCTTTGAGGATTCTGTGTGTAATACAACAGTAAACAAGGAGACTTGATTGAGGTATGTTAACTTGTAAACTTCTCTAAGAAACCTCAAACATCTAACCCTTATTAATAGTACAGTTTTGTCAATAATACAACCAGTTGGACAAAGGAAGGTAAAAAGATTATTTCTCAATTGGGATGTAGGCTAATTGAGAATCCTGTAAGATCCCACATTTGATTTACATTTTCAATATAATTATTAATATCCCCAAAAGAATATATAAACAGAGGTAATAATATACATTAGTAATATCTAAAAGTTAACTTTGATAATGAAAAACTAAGAAAGTTGACAACCTATGCCAGATCAATTTAATGCTGAGAAAACCAAGAGAAAAATACCTCCCCATAGGTACCTACTTAACTGCTCAAGAAATATAAGAAATATAATTTTTTATGAATTCTTCAGTGACACCTCTGCTTAAGAAGTCCCAAATCAGTATGTTGGACTAACCAGGAGAATAAATTGTGCTGGGACATTATTTTGACTAGTATATGCGATTGACCATCTTGTAGCTATTATTCACTTATCTCAAAAACAATAACAGCAGAATCCAGGAGGAACAACAAAGGTGACCTATGGCACTGTATACACATTTCCAGAAAGGAACATTAAAGATGGTAGGAGCGCTCTGAATTTATTTAATTTAGCTGCCACTAAAGTCAACACAAAAGATCGGAAGCTTGGAAATATAAATAACATTGATACGCTAGAAGTATAAAGATAGGTGAAACATGGGGAAAAAGCAAATACTCACACTTCACCCTTATTCATAATTAAGCTCACTCAATTTAATGTGGCATCTTTTATCATAATTTTATCAGTACAGTTATCCCAATACTAATTTCTCCTCATGTTAAAAATACAAGGGGCTATCACTAAAGAGAAGTTTTGAAACTTCTCATTCAGACAATACTATTTAACAGGATTAAAATATACAAGCATTTCAGAATTCTGACATGCCACCTGCCATTACCCTATAGGAAAATGTTTTAACAAATATTGACCCTTATACCACAGAAGCAAGCCAGCCATTAATTCACAAAGGTTACGAACAAACCTCTCCTTTTTCTTTTCTGTATCAGTCTCTTAGTAACTCAGAGATCATTTTGTGCCGCTTACAAATAAATTCGTTCCTAAAATGATTGGAGATAGTGCTATTGAGTGTTTTTCCCTGCTAGTTTAGCCCTGACCAAGCACATCAGAATGCAGACTACTTCACTGAAATTAGACACAACTAAAACTTGCAGTTTCTGTTCTAAGCAAAATTCACACATAGATATTGGCAAATGAGAAGGAAATGGAAAACAGGCAAAACAAGTATTTGAAGAAACTCAATCTTATAATAGTGAGTCCAATTTGAAAAAAAAGTGCTGGAAATTTAAAAGTAACACATGACTCTCCTCTTTGTACAAAAAAAAAACCAAAACAAACAAACAAACAAAAAAAAAGGACCTTTGTGCTGACAAATTTGTGGAGAATACAGAAAACAACTGCGATTTGTTGATTTGTTGATGCTCACATGACAATTTAATTTCCTCTGAAGGGATAAAAATAAAAATCTAATAATAATATTTGATTAAAAGCAGTTAATGGAAATAGATTTATTAGATTATGAAACTGATAACAAATTGAATACGTCTTCATGGACTTTTTATTTTATTTGTTAACTTGGCAAGAAAATGCCACAGTAATAAATAAGCATATCCTATCTGCATTGATATATTATCAGCTATGAATGTTAATAATACTAACTGCTAATGTAATGACATGAAATCTTTGAACTGTGAAGAAAGAATCTTACTGGAAAACTGATATATTAACAATATATTTTCTTTAAATTTCAAATAAGACGCAAAATTCATGTGCTATTAGCTGTTACAAGAGCAGGATTTCTAGGAATCAAGTTCTGATGACAGAAATGATCTTTATGTATATTTTCTGATTCTGGTGATTGTTACTAAAATTTTCAGGCCTGACATTGGCTTGCTCCCTTATGTTCCTAAAGAAAGGTTGTTTTCTCTTTCAAGAACCACAAAAAGTAGAAACGTGACTAGAAATTAGCTTAGGATACAGGCCTCTAAAAATTCTTTCAAACACTCAACTACGTGTTGCTCAAACTTCAAAAGTCAACATGCTCAACAAAGAAGATGATTAGGAGGAAAGAGCACAGTTTTTTGAAAGCAAAACGACTAAGTACTACAGATTTGAATGCCTAAATATTTCTCGGGTTGCTGAATAACCATCCAGAAGAAGCAAGTCTGAAAAGAATAAAACGTAAGAAGAAGCTACTGATGTGAAACCGTCTGCAATATCTAATTGCTGTGAAATTTTAAAAGTTGCACTCTTTCCACAGAAACTTATTAGCAACAACTAGATATCTAAATGTTATACAGTGAACAGAGCAAGAAAATGTTGTCTGTGCAACATCTGGAAAGTTATTCAGTGATCCAGGAAAATCTGACAATTTGGACTGCACTATAAGTGTTTTTATATATCAAAATATGCGTACAGGCCACATAAACTTTTTTTCTATTTCTTTATATGTAAAATACATTAACACTATATTAATACATTAACAAATCTTGAAAAGCATTGAGCTTATTGTATGCGACAACAAAGCTGAATGTAATACCCTTTTTACTAACATTTCCATTGCACTTTTGTGAGTTTTGATAAGCTAATCACCAACCTTTCTCCACAGTACCACCTGAAAATTTTATTGTGATGCAGCAGCAAGGGATTAAATAGCATTACACTTACATCTAGGCCTGTAACATTCATTTTGTATTCATTGAAAATTATGTTTCAGAGATATGCTTGATGAGTACTGTTTCAAAACTTTCAGTAGGATATAACCAAAATGATTCCTTTTCATATGATAAGTTTCTTGAGCAGCGTTTATTTTTTTCAGTGCTTAAGAGCTAGGGCTTGAACTGCCTTCTAGGACAAGTCTGGAGAACGGCCAGCTCTTCAGTTTGTCTTCTACCAAATAACCAATGGCAGCATTTCACAAACGGACCTACACATCACACTCAGCAGGGGCAAATGGGTCAAACTCAACTGTGTAGGACTGTCTGCATTGTCCTGTCTGACATTTCTGATGTTGCTTAAATCCTATGCTCACTATATATTTTTCTTTAAGGTCAAGGTTCATTCAAGAATGCTTAAAGATACTTAGCTCTGATAGCTGTTCCACGTTACAAAGTAAATGGACTTGGACAATTTCAGACAGTCTCTCATAAGAAATGGCATACATGAAAAAAAACTTCATTTTTTTCAGATTTATCATAAGAATAAAAAAAGGAAACAGAGTTGGAAGGGATCTCAAGAGGTAATAGTCTCTTCTTCCCTTCCGTCTACCCCAAAATAGGATGATTTATACGTACACCACTTCTGAGAGATGCTTCTCTGATTTAGACCTCGAAGCCTACATTATCAGTGGTTCCCTAGTCTCTCTGTACTGGTTATACCTATCAGCACTTATTAATCTTGTAGTCAAAGAGGTGGGTTTTTTTTTTTCTTTTTTCTTTTTTTTTTTTTTCACTGGTGGCTAGTCTACCTCTCTCTTACAGAAATGTTAATCAGTTATTTTTCATCCCAATCCCAGCAGACAAGGCTATTCCCATCTTCTTTGCAAAAGCTTTTTGAAGACTTATTTCCCCACTCAGTTTTTCTCTTCTCAGGTATCAAAGCTAATAGTTTTGGTCCCTCCTTAGCATTCAGCAAAAATCAATCTCTTTACTATATTACCACAGTCAACAAGTGGAGAGGACATTTTACAGCTAGAAGATGGTAAAGGTTCCCACTGATCTCATTACCTCTTGAAGAAAAAAGCGAGGCTCAGCATACAATTAGGTGATGTGTCCAAGAAATCAAGAGCCTGATGCCTCATTTGCCACTATAGCTCTTTTGTGAGGCATTTGACATGGTTCTAACCTGGAAGCCTACCTATATTATTTGAGTCATATGTGGATCAGGATACACAGACTGGTTACCCCGACTGTGAGCCATGAGTTTTCATGAGTTTTCTTTGATCGCTCTTGTTTCTCTCTCTCTCTCTTTTTTTTTTTTTTAATATATATTTAATATATATATATATATCTGCCATACCACTTGGGAAGTTTGTTGTCCACAGTGTTCTTCCCTTGAAGTCTTACCATTAGAACTGGTTAAAGATTATGTTTACATACAACATTCCTCTTAACATGCTTTCACAAGCACATACCTTTATCAGTACATATTCATTTGGTCATTAGATACTAGAGACTTTACTTATGAATGACTGCCTTTACCATCATCACCATCTCATACTTACATTCATGACTGCTTTTGCATCATGCATCCCATTTTTACGCAATTACAAATTTAATGTTTGGATGTGAAGAGAAACACATTTGAAGAATATCTTATATCCACATGTTCTCAGCAAGAAGAAACAAATATATTATGGCTGTAGACTGAACTAACTAGGAGATATTTGAGATATCAAAGGGTCTTAATATATCCTGCCTCTTAGCATCATACTTTGGCCTGCACTTAATGCAGATTCCTGCTTCACAGCGGAATCTGCTGGAACATTCTCCACTTAATGAACCTATATACAGTGCAATATCTTGTTCATCGCTACATCTGTAGATATCTACAAAATAAAATTATATATATTTTTGATTGCAATTCCAGAAATACCAGATGGGTACAAAAGCATAACCATTTCTTTCATTATTACATAAATAAATAAGCCCACACAGTCTCATCTCAAGATAATTTCACAGTTACCAGTCATGGTTTCACTATAAGCATGTGAAACCATAAGGTCAGTCTAACGCCAACTGGCACTGTGTTAAACACTTCTCAAAACAAAGCTAGATGCAATTCCAAACGAGGACAGTGGCGTAACAGCAGTATAACATACAGCTTCTATTCAAACTACATCTGAAGATATTTTTCAAAATTAAACAGTTCTATTACTAGCTAAAAAGTCAGTATGTTTTTTTTTTTCCCATAATGATGTAAGAAAATATTGTAATGTTTCACTGTAAATAACTATGCCTGGAATACTTTAAACAAGTCTGTTACTATCTGTGCATGAAAACAGAACCAGTTTTACAGAACAGCCACTAGTAGAATGAGGAAAATGGACAGCCTACCATGTCAGAATGCATTGCCTACCAAAACAAAGACTCGAAGTTCACAGCGTGCTTGCTCTAACACATTTTAACAATAAACAGGAAGAGTAAGATGACTTCATGAGCTAGATCATGTATCAGTTAAACTAAATCCAAATATATTTAGTCTGCAAATGCAAATATGGCTTACAGTCATCAAAGGAATGAAGTTCTGCAATGGCTTTCAAATTTGAGATGAAGTATGAGAGAAATTGTGTACACATGGCTGTATACAACATGAGTCTTATTTCCTGTGTTCTTAGAACAAAAGATAAAAAGCTCAGAGAACATTTTTCATCTCTGTGTGATGTCTGATAATGCCAAATTTGCAAGGAATGAAGAAAAGATGGGAAACAGGGAGGGAACAAAAAAAATCTATTTGCTGAAAGATCCTAAGAGTACTACTCTCACAACATAATACTGTATCAAAGATACACTTCTCCTTATCCAACTCAACCGTAAGCTTATGGATGTCTTTGAAAAAGGTTAATGAGAGGTTCTGCAACGTCATTAAACTGCCATTAATGGGTACAGTGAAAAAAATGAACTTAGTCTTGGTGAAAGATGAAGACTACTGAATTTGTTCAGCCTAATTTAAGAAAGACTTTAAAGTTAGAGGACACAGTCAAAAAAACTGAGGAATACTACAGCTATAAGCCTAACAGAGGCTACATAGGGGTCCCACACTACATAAATGTATTTCCAGCACTTTTTAAATCACAGCCTACTGTTGGATAGCAAAATCATATTTTGCCAACTGCAGTTTGCCAGAACATTGTGAAGTCTGCCTTTGTATATGGACTTCACTAGGTATAATCAGGCCTTCCAACATTTTGAGATTTGCTTACTTCAATTGGTTCTACATAGGATTTCGTACGGAGATGAAGACTTTCCATAAACTCCTTATAAAAAACAATCAAACAAAAAAACTGTATATAAATTTTTAGTCCTAACATTTGTGTTAACAGTTTTCTACAAATGCTAAAGACTAAATAATAGTCAAATAATAACTATTATCCAGCGTAACATTCTTGATTTTTCAGTGAATCTTTGCTTGACTTTATGGATCAGTATTTAAACCTCTGCTGAACTGATATAAACATTACCAACTGGATACAACTGTATGTTTCTATTTGTCTGTTTACACGATATTTAAATGCAAAGACAGTTTGGACACATGTCTGTAAAAATTACCTAGAGACTCCAAGAAAACTTTGACTTATAATGTTAGTTATTCTAAATCCAAATGCAACAATAGAAAATGGATAAAATTAAAAACTAAACAGTATATTTGTAAAATGGCATGTAAATGGCACTACCATCTCAGCTTTTACGTTGTACAAAGGCAGGAATCTCTTATGAACTAAATTCAAGATTGTCACACAACCACATGAGTGAGAAACTTCATGGCCAACTGTACGTTTTTAACAGCTGCAGCAGTGTTTAAGGTGCTGCCTTTTCTTATGCACATTCGTTATGTAAAAAGCATAAATACGTTGCCCATCCATATGCCAAGAATTCATGACAGCAGTGCCACAAAGTTTTCAGCAGTGACAGCTTCCAAAGAGTCTGTGAAACCCCACCGGAGCCTACCAACTTCTGCAAGACATGCTATGGGGATCTGACACTTTTCAGTTGAAGGCACTGTATCTCTGGAGTGATCTTTTTGTCACGAGCATTGGGAATGAACTGTAAAAGTGCAACAATTGAGGTTGGAATAATGTAAAGAAGAAATAGTGACTACTGATCCAAAGTAAGACATGTAACATTTAAGAAGCTAAGGAGGAAGTGATAAAGTACTGGAACATTGGTACTGAAATGTGTGAAAACTGATGAGCTGAAACAAAATGTAAAGCAAAAAGGGATTGAAAAGTAATGTAAAATTTAAAAAAAAGCAGAAAATAAATATTTAGGGAAACATTCAAGTGAAAACCTATGTCCATAGGAATAGCAAAAAATACTGTGAATCTGAACACCACTGTTTATATTTCCAGTAGCACCTATGCTCTGTATGAATTACTGGGAGGCACAGTCACAAATAAAGAGTTCAGTATGTATGATCCATAAAATCAGTAAATATCAAACAAAAACAAAAAGCCAACAAAACAGTAATAAAACAAGATAATAATGTGCTGTTTTGCTGTTCTAGCCTGTCACTTTGGGTTGCTTTCTAGCGCTAAGGCAAAATTATTCTCACAATGGAGCCTCTTTCAATGGGAAGATGCTCAGACAAAAGCTGTAACCTTTAAGATCCAATACTTCTTAGCTTTTGCACTTTCCACATAAGAATAAAAATCAATCGCTGTCAAAGTCTTTTTGTCTATCACCTTTATTTCTTAAGATTTATGAATAACAATGTCTGAAATTAAATTAAGCAGGTATTAAAATATCACGTGGTCAGGTGAAATATTTTTGATGAACAAAGATACCTGGAAATACTGCAATTGCTACTACATTCATTGGTTCAATAACATGCTTCTCACTTAAAAATGCTTATTATACCCCTTTTAATTGATGTGTTTTGAGAATTTATTTTCTTGACTTATGTAAGAAGTGTAAGTCTTGCACAATGAACAAGAGAGTTGGATCATAGCACTCTCCTAGAACAGAACAAGCCTCCAAGGTAAATGCAAAGAAATCATGAAATGGGATAATGTGATGAAAACCAAAAAAAAAAAAAGGAAAAGGAAAGACAGGGGACTGGAACATTATGAAGTTAAAGAAACAAGGGAATGAAAGGGATTTAAACTGGAATGATAGGTAACCTACTGTAAGTGGTGTGAAAGCTTAACAGTGGGGGACTGGAATAATCAGATATGGGAACGACCTGACAATGGAATGCTTTCAAACTGAAGCACCTCAAAAGTGAATGATCTTACAGCAGAATAATCATATTTGCCTCTGGGAATAAAATTTAAAGATAAAAAAGTTTGAAGAAAAAAAAAGAAAGTTTGATGATTATGCAGATAGAACAGCAAAGAGAAACGATCTAGTAAGGGCAGGAGTGGGAAAGGTAAAGGAGAAGAGTTGGGGATGACCACAAAATACAAAGAAAAAGGTAACTGAAACCACAGATGGCTGGAACTCATCACTTCATAGACAGAACTGGGGATCATAGAATCACGGAATCCTTAGAGTTAAAAGGGACCTTTAAAAGTCATCTAGTCCAACTCTGAAATGAATGGGGACATGCACAGGTAAATCAGGTTGCCCAGGGCCTTGACCCAGCCTTGCCTTGAAAGTCTCTAGGGACAGGGCATCAACCACATCTCTGGACAACCTGCTCCAATGCCTCACCACCATCACCGTAAAAGGCTTTTTCCTTATATCCAACCTATATCTACTTTTTGTAAGCTTGAGCCGCCATAGATCCTGCTAAAGACTCTGTTCCCTTCTTTCCTGTAGCTCCATTTTAGACACTGCAAGACCACTATCAGGCTACCTCACAGCCCTCTCTTCTCCAGGCTGAACAGCCCCAGTCATCTTGCACTTGTAGGAGAAGTGTTCCATCCCTTGGATCATTTTTGTGGTCCTCCTCCGGATGCGCTCCAACACAACACTGGATAAGTTCATTTTCTAATTCATCTCAGATTGACTCTTACTCTTGTTCATTTGGACAATAATTCTCATTTCTCACAACCTGACACAATGTTTTCTAAAAACAGCTTTAAAGACGATGGGACATTTGGCTTCAAAACAATTCCAGTCCTACAGATTTTAGTAAATGAATATAGAGTCTCATGCAAGGTGAGTTTATATGAACTTCCATTTAAAGAAGTAACTCTTCTAAGACTTATCTTTCCTTTTAACTGTACTTTTTAAGTACATTAAGAAAATAAAATCAACCATCTCTACAATTCTGGAATTTGCTGTTAAAATAAGATATTATTTTTGTAATTCAATTGAGAATAAGAGGTCAGTTGCACTGTCATCAGTCTATACCCTTATACAGCGTGGAAACAGGCCTCTACCATAGAACCTCATCGGTAGGATATTTTTCTTCCTTAACTCCTTTGCTAACTCCTCCCACACCTTACTGAATGAGCTATAGTGAGTTTTAACAGAGCGATATAATTATATGACAATAACATAATTGTTCTCTACCTTGAGGCTGCATTTTCTCAGCGTAAAATTTTCCAAGTTTTCTAATGACTAATTTCTTTTTTTTTCCTTTGCAGTTCCCATTTTTTATTTTTTTTATTTTATTTTATTTTATTTTTGTGAAGTGTAGTGAAAAGAAATTGCATCTGTATGCACTTGCCAAAATATGAATGTGTGGACTGGAGATACTCTAGATGCTCTGTTAGTACTCTGCCACCCTGATCCATGCTCCAAAAATGAAGCAAAAAATGGCATTAAGTATTGATTTAAACAAAAATTGTTCAAAATTGATTGCTGACAACTAGTATTAGAGAAAACTGGAATTTTGAACAGTCTGTGTTCACAGTAAGTAACATACTACCTCAATGAAGAAGGGAATACTTGATGTCCACCTAACATTGAGCTGTCAGGAATTAGATTTGAAGATTAATCAAAGACAAAACTTGTATTTTTAATGCAACACAGAAATTAAATCTAGAATTTGAGATTCTATTCTTTGAGACCAGTGGTATGCTGCAAACTGTACCATGGAATTATAAACTTTCATCAGACTGGAAATGCAAACTGCGAGTCATGCAGCAGAAAATTTCAGATGCTGTATGTAATTACTAACTCACAAGATACTCTAATTACCAAGCCATAGTTACAATGATCACCTAAAACTTAGATCTACTCAGTATTTTTAACAGTTCAAGAAGTATAAGAAATGGAACATATTATATATAACTACCCAAGGCAAAAACTGGAAAGCTTTTCAAGTATCACTGCCCTAAATACACTGACTGGGATTCACTACCCTCAATCATTTAGATGTTAAACATTTAGCTGAGTTTGTCTTCCTACTGTCTTTCTCTGCCAATGATCAGGAACTATCTTCTAAGAAAGCAGATCCACTCACCTTTATGAGGACATCCACCCACAGATGGAAAGTTGATTGCTGTAACTACTCTCACTAAGCTGTTTTTGAAAACCAGATGAAGAACCAGGTACGAATTCAAAGACTGGAAGAATTTCCCCACCTACAGCAAGTAGCTATGGGATTACAGCAACAGAAATGAATTTCTTTGATAGTGTTGTCATGTTTGCAGCATGCAAATACTGTCTATTGCACATGCACGTGCAATCTTTATTATTAAAAAAAATACATCCTACAAAAATAATAATATAAATGTACCATGATAAGTAAGTTCCATTGCCACATATTTATGTGGTATCAGTGTATTCAGTACAGTGAATTCTAAGGAGGATAGCTTCCTTCTCCAGTGGTACCTTGGTACATTTGCATTCTCTTCCTTCAATCTATCAACAACTAAGCAACATGTAGACATAATTTTTGAAAGAGTCATTACAGCAAGTCCTGAAATTGCCAGTTTTGACAAATGACATATCACAGAAATGAGAGAGAAAAGCAAAAGCTTGAGTTGGGGTGTAACTCAAGTTATTTGCTTTTTTCATAGGCAAGAATTGCTACAATATGCAGTATTTTAGCTATAAACACAGCTATAAATGCAGCCATATCTACATAATCATATGCATAGATATCTCAGTTTATCCAGAGGAATGCCAGACAGAACACATGATATGTAAACATCTCTGCCAAACACTTACAAAACAACTTTAATAGCAAGTGTCATTCTTCTCTGTAAAATAGCTGTTTTTAACACACATGATCTAACTCTTGTTTGCTCTTTAAAGTTTTATTGTCTTGGCATTTTGTACAGGAAGAGAGCATTAGCATACTCAGGAGAACTGCTAAAAGTAAAAGGCCTCAAGCTACCCACTGCATGGTTGATAGCATAAAGCATGGGATATAAAAACTTTTGTCTGATTGCTCACTTTACTTGTTTTAGAGTAGTGTTACTCTCAAGAGCATATATTCATGTTCTTTCTACTTCAAGTTTTATTACTTCTTTTGGATTATTTAATACATCTAAAGACACTTCCAAAAGACAAATTTTTCCATTTTGAAAAAGTAATGGTTTGGAACCTGATAAAATACATTAATGTTCACAGTGTATTATTTTCAAAAGCCAATAGAATAAATGTGCAATAGAACAATTAAATGCTTGACAATAAACACTTCTATATGATCACAGATATATTAACATGCCAAACAAAAGAAGAAAAGCTCAGCAATACGCTTCCCTTAAAAAAGGTCAGATCAAAATGGTTTCTCCACGCATCAGAGAGTGAGTAAAAGGAGAGTTTGGTCTCAATTACTGTTACTTCTAAATATCCCATTCCAGAAACTAAAATCAACATTAAAAATGGGTGAGAGAAAACGGAATGAAAAAAGGCAAATCAGATCAGCTACTTTAAGAACAGACCATAACTGTATGCACGCATTAAAAATCATCCTACATTAAGCTTGAACCTAAGTCTACTTAGATATCACACTGCTAATTATTATATAAATAACCTGGGAAACAATACCTCCAAGATACATGTTTTACTATTTAGTAAACAAGAAACTGCCACGTTTGACACCACTGATTAAGGCCAGGCATTTCTAAAGCTTCAGACACATTTCTGAAATCCACAATACATCAATTTTTAATACTTCCACTCTCTCAGCTCCATTAAAAAGATGGTAGGGGAAAGATTTTAGAGTAATTAATGATATAGTTAGCTGCTAAATATTAATAGGAATCGTAGTCTTGCATAAAATATAACATATAAACCTTGCCAATACAGACGCACCAGTAATTAAACTTGAATATGTAATTACACTGATTTATAAGACAGGCAAAAAGTTACACTTTACTGGCTTCTATGTAAACTGTGGGCAACAGTTAAACTTTGCATTTTACGGTTTATGTAAATGGGCAATATCTCCACTACAGTTCATAAATGGTTTAGAGACTCACAGTTAAAAATTACAACTGATGTCGACATGCACGTTCTGACTGTACTTTATAAACCAAGCTGCAAAAACGACAACAGAGCCCAGCTTTCCACCGCATACAGTGCTTGCAAGCAAGTTGAAGAGGTTTGAAAAACAAACAGAAAAGCTTAAAACCAATCTTACTACAGAGCAAATGAAGAAGTATCAACTTAAATGCTTTAATATAAATGTTTAGTTTCAAACATTCAGTTCCAGATGTTTCACTTACCCTCATTTCAAAGCACTTTTAAATATTATTGGGTCTTAGACTAAGGCATTCTTTTCTTGGAAGAACACTAACCGCACTTACATGTGAGGCTGAGGAGAGCAGCCCGGGCTGCTGTTTCCATTACTGTCAATGTGATCCAGCGAACCATTGAGATCTTCATGGACTGCCTGAAGTAAGCCACTGGATGCGTTATTTATCAATCCTGGGTTACTAAGCAATGGTAAACTACTCTCTGCCAGTGCAGCCTAGCAAAATGAAGAATAAAAATAAAATTCTCAGTTCTCAGACGTAGAAACCACCTTTAAATGTTCACTCATTT
>NC_136813.1:168206943-168239443 GCF_951394365.1 Tetrao urogallus | reverse complement strand
TTTTCTCTCTACTTACCTGCCTTATGAGAGTTGCATAAGTAAATGGAGGTCTGACATCTGCATTTTTATAAAATTCATAGTTTGGGGCAATTTCTGTAAAATAGAACCATATAAACTGGAAGTTAATATTATGGGTATTCTGCATTGTACGGAACGATTGATGACATTGTTTGCTACGTGTTCACAAATTTCAAAGGAACTGTTTACTCAGGAGCACACAAAGGGCCACAGTCAAATTACACTGAGGTCGTTTCTGTGCTCCTTGATGTAAAAGTGGAAATGAAGCATATCCCAGTCAGTTCAGTGCATGCTACGAGGGGTGTGCCCAGACATCCAGGATGCTTCCAGCAGCAAGACCCTTTTAAAACTTACAGTCTGAGTGCTTTTTTTTTCATGTGGTTGTACAGCGTCAGTCAGCCACCTTCCCTGCCCTATTTTTTTCCCCAGCTATGTAAAATATTCCTTTGTGAAATTTTTCTCTGGCTAGCAGAGAAACGGGAGACTAACACACTAATGCAGAATTAAATATGGTTAGTACAGTCTGATGACAGCTAAAGCAGTATATGTTGTCACTAATACCAAATCTTTTTATATATTAATATCTTACACTAAGAGAAGACAGTTTCAGACCTTGTTTTCCTTTCAGTTTTCTTTTTTTCCTTTTTTTTTTGTTGTTTGCTTTTTTCTTGCTTTTTTTTGTTTGTTTGTTTGTTTTGTTTCTTTATTTTAAACATTGGCAGAAGGAATCAGAGATGAAAAGCAGGATCTCTCAAGGTCAGCAGTGGTCAGTGCTTCTTTGACATCCACAATTTGCCCCTACAATATTTTAAGCATTTGTGTAAAACAGGAGTACTGAAGCAAAGCACCCTACCTGATGACATGGGAATGTTGTATTTGTCTGAATGTCGTCTTCGAATGGCTCCCACATTGGGTACACTGGCTGGGGTGATTACGGAGGGTCCCTGGGTAATTGGGGTGACTGGGGCCGTTGGTGTTGTGGGAGTTTGAGGTAAGCTCTGTGGGGATGTCTCCAACATGTTCTTAGACATGGTGACACTAGACACCAAATTTAGCTGTAGAAACCCAAAAGGAAAGGAAAGCAAAAAAATAAATTAAAAAAAAAAAATTTTAAAAAAAGAGAGAGAGAAAGGAGAGAGAGAGTTAAAAAGGTTTGACAAATGAGAGTGGATTCACTTCTACAGCTGTGTTGCCACTAATAAGCTGCAAAAGGAAGCAGCCAATCTCAACTAATTACAGGATGAAATTGTATCATAAGAACTCTAATTAGAGGATGCTGTTAGAGGTTATCTAATAATCTGGTGCAATGTTACTTAGGACTAACTCCTTCTAGTACTACCAGACTTCACAGAAAGTATGTTTGCCTGCAACAGAAACTAGCCGGTGATTATTTAGGTCTGTTGTAAAACAGATCCAGCTCCTGCTGAAACAACAATAACAACAGTAAATGTAATAAAAGATGTTAACATTCACACAAACACAACTTAAAATAAGTTGCTATTTTGATGTTGCCAGAGTGGGGTTTTTTTCCTCTTTTTTTTTTTTTTTTTTTTTTTTCCCCAGTCCCAAATCTCAGCTGAGAGGATCCAGCCAGCTGGAAAATTTTACACTGACCTTTAGTCTCCTTGCTAATTTGGTGGAATGGTAATGACATTACTACATATTCAAACAAAATTGTCTTAATTGCAAATTAGCCGGAGGAGGCTGAAAATTTTCAAATTAAATCTGATTGGAGATGGAGAGAGGGAAATGGAATTTCCTCACTAACAATCATTTGTGGCATGTGTTAACAAATATAATGAAATGTCAAGTTTGCCAATTCCTCTGGAAGTATCATTTTCAATTTATGATTACAGTGTCACTTATTGCTGATGTACTCTGGAAAGTGGGTGTCAGGGTAGAAAAAAGGAAAAAAAGGTGAGAATGTATGCAAGCTGTTTAACAGTGTGCCCTTCATTACTCCCCTCAGTAAGGCCCTGTTCCTCATTATCAAAAACTCGTATTACCTCTGTCATATTTACCATACATCTTTTGTCATAAATAGCATCCAATTAGCAGAATTTATACTCAGGGCAGCACATAAAAAGATTGCTGCCATATACTTAAATGATACTCATAAGGGGTAATCTGTAGTCTTTTCACTTGATACAGTAATTTATAGAGCTGAGTGAGAAAACCAATATTAATTGTTCTTCAGCTGTATGGAGTAACTGCAAGTGGCTAAACACAGGAAATTTGGGTTTTGTGTATAATTTAGTAACACCTGCCTTTTCAAATCCCAAATACACTTCTTAAGATAAACCTCTTTTTAATGGGGAGAAAATGATGTGTACAGCATTGATTGATCTTTCTTTGTGGATTTGTTTTACACATTTAGTCAGTAGAGAGATTTGTTAGGGAAACAAAAATTAACATATGCCAGCTAATTGTTCTTCTTTCTTGGGCAGCAGCCAGAAGAAGCACATTAGCAGTCTAATAATAACGACTGGCACCCTGAAGGCATCCCCAAGTGCATCTGTTCCCAATAAACCACAGACTGTTCCTCTGCTCGTACTCTAAGCCAGCAGACTGGACTGGGAATTCTTTGTTACGTACATAAAAAAAGCTCAGATAATGCTACCAAATGCCTTATTTAATACGTTCACAAAGCTAAGAGTTTAAGCTTGTCCACAGCAGAAAGTGTTTTTGAAGAGTCTGAGAAATGAAGGAAGATTTAAGTGGCATACACTTTTCTTATGTATGGATTGTTAACCTTTGTTTTTAAATATCAAAGCTTTTAATTGTGTATTTGATTTTCTCTTGCAAGCAAGCATGCAAATTGGGGGGAGGGGGAGAAGGTTTACTTCCGCAGCATTTCACTGGGAGAGGCATTAACCTATCTATTTGCCAACCAGAAAATACAACACAATAAAGCATAAAACCGTACAACTTCAGGTACGGTGCTAACGTGCAGCCAAAACACAGTAGCCACTAGATAGTTACAGACACGTCAAAAATTACAAAAGGTGCAGAAATTCTCCATCTGTGCAGATTCAAACTACTATGTTTACAATGTTACGGTAACTTATTCTCCTAGCCAGCAATAATAAGCATAACATGTTTGTAGGCATGCAATCATGAACTGATAAAATAGAATTTATTATTAACTAAAGAAAAGCATGTAAAACCTAGGATGAGCACTTAGCCACCTCAGCTCATCTGAATATATTCAAGGTTGGGTGAAACTCATTATTCAGGACTCGCAGCCTTGATAACTTTGATTTTCATCCATCCATAGCATGGCCAAAAGGTACCATTTAATGAAGTACCATTCAGAGAGTAAATGGGGTCATATAATAGACAGTGCGGTTGCACCTTGTGTTCATGTACTGATAGCTGTTAAGGGTGCAGTGATGAACCAACAGAGCTCATTTCTCCTTGGTAATAAATTCATGCTATTAATATTTATCAAATGTGTGGGCCGTCTCAACTGAGCCACTGCACATGAGACCATAAATCTCTACTATCATATCAATTTTGAAGCTTCTTTTGTACAGTGTATAAATTTTTGAGGGGGGGGGGGGAGGAGGGAGTTGTATTGACCACTCTTCTTTCAAACCAATTTGAGGCCAGTAGTGCAGCTCACCACTTCAGATATCTCTAGTTCCAAAGGGAACTTTAAACTGTGGTTTCATTTTAAATCGCTCATCTAAGATTCTGTATTAATTGCCCACCATCAAACGCAATTAGCAATTCTTTCATGTGTGGTTTATGTAATGTAATACTTCAATTACATTATTCATTCAGGTTCTGTTTTGGATTATAGGCTGAAAATTCTTTATTAGTGTAGATGTAACCATGCTGCTGGAGTTTTAAAAAATTTACTGATTGAATAATTAATTGGAAAAGAACAAGCTGCAGATTCCTGATGGATTTATGAGACAATTATTCTGTCTTGTGATTATCTACATTATACTATAGGAAGGAATGAGAAAAATAATCTTATTGAAATGAGACAGTCGCTTAAAACTGTAAAGAAACAATATTCTCAAAATTTTGATAGACTACTGATCATCTGGGGTTAAAATAATTAAACAGTAGAAATGTGTTCTGAAAACCTTTTCCCACACAGTTCAGCAGCATTTTGAACCCAACGCAAATTGCTTGAGAAGTCTGTGTGACAGAAGAACTTCACAATGCATGGAAATGGAAAAAACCCTCAGATTGCTTAATTCAGATACAAGCCACACATAACAAAATTAAAGTTTCTAAGCACCTTTTCCTTCTAGATAATCGACAATAAAAACTAGAATTTAGTTAGATTAATGAAAGCAAAAAATGATGCATCTAAATTTTCTCTCACAAAGGTAGGGGTTAAGGAAATGCTAACGCTTTCTTCATTCATCATCAGATTATAAAGTGGGTCCTCAGACAAAGATTTTCTTTGAAGTACGTGGAGCTGGAAACACAAGAGACAGAGTATGCTCTCCTTTTACGTAAACACTAACTGGGCGTGATATCCAAGCGTGCTCTTTAAAACAGATTGTGTTTCTTCTGCCTACATTTCCTGACTTTGATGGACGCAGATTTTCATCGATACCCAGCATTTCATCTTCAAGTGCTAGCGTATCCTTTTCATATTTGCGAGAACTTGAACGTACAGAGGTTGCTGTCACAGCTAACATTAATGAACAGTTAACATATCACACAGCTTGCATTATAAGCCCAGTGAATCTCTGCATGCCAGTCCTGTGACACCCCAGCAGTGCAGAACTGGACCTGCATCAGACAGTACTTCCAAATCCACATTGGGTATAACGAAGATTGGCTCTGGCTGCAGCTCCAGCCACATGGCTGAGCCTGGAGCAGTGCCCTGGAATGGCCGTGACCAGTCGTGACTTCCCACTGTCCCAACATCACCACAGGAGATGCTTAACAGTACACTCTTGGCAGAAATTAAGCAATAAGTGTGCTTAAAAATCATTACGTTTGCTGGATATGAGAGGCTGTTCCTTTGTTTGTTTAAGAATGACAAATTGTTTATCGGTGTCTCTAGTAAGTAATTTAAGAAATTTTGTAAGGACTTGGATTCTTTTCTTTTTATATTTACTTTTTATTGCCACAGATTTCAGTGAACTTCAAATCTATCAAAGTGGGTTTCCTTCTAATATCTGTGAATCTATCACAAAAAAAGATTCTCTGGTTTCAGTCTCAAGGCA
Source organism: Tetrao urogallus (assembly GCF_951394365.1). NCBI lineage: Eukaryota > Metazoa > Chordata > Aves > Galliformes > Phasianidae > Tetrao > Tetrao urogallus. The sequence continues at coordinate 168,234,227 of NC_136813.1, read as the reverse complement.
ATGATTTGGACAGTTACAGGTGTACTTTGTTTAGTGTCACCTATGGCGTAGATTGGATAGATTTTGTAAAAGATAGCATTACTTTTAAAGAAACATACAATTTGACAAGCTATTGCATTTTACTTTCATTTTATTGCCGTATTTTTCATCACACTCATTGTTTTCCAACTGTCACTAAATTGTTCATTTTCTTAGTCTGCTACATTTGTAGACCTATTTACTGTTTATAAAGCAATATGCACTTACAGGTTTTGGAGATGGCTTGGGCTCCGAGGGTCGCATGTGCAAGTGGGTCATCATTGCTTGAAGACGTTCGCGTTCTTTAGAAAGCTGTTAAGAAAGAGTGAGATCAGAAACATTTTAGAAATGACTGATACAGCTATTTTATTGCAGTGATACATCTTATCATTGAGCTTGTCTCAGTGTAATGATTCCTGCATATAAAAGGCTATGTCAGTAGAAACTTATCTGGGAGGAAATGCAACTTTGGGACTTGGAAAAAAAAAAAAAAACCACAACTTTTACAGCCTTTCATATGCTAAAAGGTCAGAGAAAACAAATAACACTTCATCTTTTTGTCAATAAGAGAATTGAGGTCACAGTAGCCTCGACAGTAACAAGTTAGTAAGACCATAAATTAGAAGGCCCATAGTGTCTCTTTAAAGTCCTGTGGACACTGTTAGCTATGGACTAGTGCCAGCAGCTGTGAAGGGGTGAAGGGTCCTCAAAGCACAGAGCCTGCCAGGATTGTCTCCACACTTCATCCTTTCCCACTGAGGTCCAGTTAGTGCCCCCTGCAATCTGCCATCATCAATCTAATTCAATAGAGTGACAGAGACCAGGCAGTGTGAAACGCTGAACTCTGCCACCGAGTCGGCATCTACACTGCGCTGAGTCTCATTACAACTGATGGACCCTACTTCTCTATCAGTCAGACAAAGCAAGAAATGGCATAATTGGTCACACTGCAAGCTAAATCTTCAGTTGTGCTGTTACATTACAGCATACCCTTTCTAAATGGTAAACAGTTCTTCAGGAGCCCTTATGCTGCCTTTAGAAGACATCACATTACTTAAACCTGCACCTTTTCCTAACTGATTCTGTTTTCTCTTCCCATGCTACACGCATGTTTGTACTTTCAGACTCCAATTATTTAATAAAAATAATAAAAAAGAAACAAGAAGAAGTGTTTATAATATGTTACTTGTTCTATCGGAACCTAAAAGAGGAAAATGTATTGTACAACATGAAAAGAATCATTTTTTTTCACATGAAGAGGAAATGCTCGAAGGACATTCTTGTGATGCTGGCTTTGGATATATGCGAACCGATTACAGCATTAACTTGAAACTTCAATCACTTGGTGCTTAGCACTGACTCTTTCCAGACTTCTATAATACTTTCTTGCACGATTTCAGCTCAAGAGGTACACCTATAGACTGAGACTGGACGAAGCAAACCAGCCTGCAAGTAATTCAAAACCATGGGAAGCTATCTGTATAACTGCAGATACTCTGGGTGTATAGGCTAAAATTTGGTCAGTGCAACTTTAATTAAAAGACTACTTGAGGCAGAGAGTGGGAAAAAGGTTTCTCCTTCAGCTTTATACTATCAGCGTGCTGTTTTAGAGATAGGCTATTTGCCACAACGTAAATTCATGACAGAAAAGTAAGTTAACGCTGTCCTGTAAATCTTATAAGAGAAACTATGGTTTTGCCTTGGTTTATAAAACTTCCACTTCAAGACAAATGACAATAAATGACATTGTTTCACTTTCCCCTCATTGCACTGGGTTTCCAGTATTAAAATATGAGAGAATGGAATTGTTGGCCTTGGCTGAAAGGAGAACAAGTATTCTTGCATGCACAAAAACAATGAGGCAACATACACTGTAAGGCAAGAAAGCCTCAAGGCACTTGTCTTTTTTTCCCAGGTATTTCCACAAACTGGAAAAACGATCTCAGCTCTTCCCTGCAGTCCTTAGGCCCCCTTGAACTCTTCCAAGACAGGCTGGAGTTCTGAGGAGTGCCCTCCTGCACAGAACCACACCATATGAGCATCCTGCACAGTCATTCTGGGGTGCCAAGCCTCAGCACCATGTAAGCGTTGTTTCAATTACCAGGAGTAGTACTTGTACAAGTACAAGGTACTTAGTGCTTCTTCAGAAAAACAGATGGAACATCACAAATATGCCGTGAGCTCTAACAGTTGAAGTTTGATCAGGTCACCTGAGTGCCACAGTTCCAGCCATGGAGCTGCTTGGGGACAAACCTCCCCAGAGAACTCCTTGAGTAGGTCAGACTTTTACCATCTGCTTCCAGAAAAACGCCCTCCATTGGGCAGGGAGCTCTGCTGCTCCTCTGTCTGGCAGCACAGCACAGATATGCACTGGGACTGAAGGGGCAGAAGGGGTCCTGAGCTAGCATTTCAAGGAGAGAAGAGAACTTGGATCCAGTCCCTGCTGCAGGGACAGTATATTTCGTTTGTGATGAATGGCATTAGGGTCTTAGTTCAAGCAAAATACTGTAGACAATGCTGATGTTAGATAATTATTGCATAATTTATAAGGTGAAAAAATCTTAAAGTAAAAAAACGCTCATTCATGAATATCCACAAATTTCATGCAAGAAACATACAGCTTTAAGCCACAATTATTAAGGCAAATGTTTTCAAGTTAGTCTAGATTAATAGTAAATAAATAATAAATACACTCCTGTAACAAACCTGTATTTCTAACTGCTGAACCACTTGCATTTGCACCCGACACTGAGCAGTGCTTCTGTCATCCAACGCATGTTCATTGTTAAGGTGCCTAGGGAAGAAAGAGAACACTAATAAGACAGTGTTAAGATCAGGAAAATTTCTTTATGAGCCCATTTTTCTCTCCTGTGCATATGGCTTCCATTAGTTTCAATGGGAGTTATGCAAAAAGATCTAGTTAGAACATGCCTTAGATACAACAATACAAAGTACAAAACTGATTATTTCATTTAGTTGCACAAACTTTCTCCGTGATGACTGCCAGATGCCCAGTTCTGATCTCCCAGATCACAGAAGCCATCTAAAAGCCGACATAACTGGTTGTCAGCATTTGGTTGTCACTGAGCTGTTCCTGGTGCAGATAAACAGCCACCCTATAAATGATTCTTCAAAAGATATAATTGCTTTTAGGCTGCTTGAACTACCATGAATTAATGCAGAATTGTTTAGATTTCTCCATCTGATCTTCTTCAATCATTAAAGCATAAGCAACAACAGAACGTCGTCTCCCCTTCCCAGAACAGAGCCGGGAATGACAGAGACAACAGGGGAGCATCACTGACTTTCACTGCAGGTTCTGGAAGGAGCCTCTGAAGATCATGGCAGTTATCCACGATCTGAGGAATGGTGCGCACTGTAAAGGCATGTGAAGGAGCAACTACACACCTTACACACATAGCAAGCCTCCTGGGGGAGATTCAGGCTACGCGATCGTGCCAGCTTAGCAAAAAAACCCCACACTGCAGCAGGGAAGGAGAACCACGGGGGGTGGGTACCTGTATATAAAGTACAGCCCACACCCGAATGACTGTCTCATAGGATTCCATGGAATGGAAAGAAGTGCTGTACTTCTTTACAGAGCTCATTCAGTCCTGGTTTTTTTTTTGTTGTCTGTTTTTTTTTTTTTTTTTTTTGTTTTGTTTTCCTAAAGCACAGTGATTTCTGTTTGTTCTCTTTCAGGATCAAAGAAACCCCTCATGGAGCTTTAACAGTGGGTTTGCTGCTCTCCTGTGAGAAAACTTAAGGATCAGGATTAAGGGAGCAAAGGAGTTTTACCTCTGAATGTGGATTTATTGGCTTCTTCAGTTTGCAAGAAGAGGTAAGTTCTGTGCATTCACCAATGGTTTTGCAGCTACAGGAACTATATGCTATTTGTACCACGAAGAAATACACATAAGTTGCTCCAAAAGTAATGCCTATTTATTTCCATGGAAACTACAACAGCTACAAGGAGCACAACAACACTACTTGATAGAACAAATTCTTGGCTACAAACCCTATTTTTGAACATAGCACCATTAGCTTTGCATCTTTGCCAGCAATGAACAAGAGCCTGCATTCCAGACTTGTAATAATCTGCACCAGCACAATAACCTGCACCCAGTGTCACTGCTGCCTTAAGGAACTGAGGAATTCAATGAACACAACTTTGCTCTATATGCACTTCAATGTCAAACATCATTGTGTCAGACTGCCCCTCTGCTGCCATCTGTCAGATGGCAACAACATATAAGGGGATATTGGCAGGAAGGTTCAGCCTCTACTGCCATACCACCACCATCTGCATCTGATGTAGTGGGCCAACATAATATCATGGGAGGCATTACGTTCAGAGCCACCCTCAAGTTTCTCCTTTTTCCTTTTTTAGCAGAATTATTTACGGAAGTATGTAATTATTTAATTGTTGATCTATCTGAAGAATGTGTTTCTCAGAAAAAGTGAAAAAATAGGGCAGTCAGATATCTTACTTTTTTTCTGTGATTTGTATCTTCAATTTAAATAATGACATCAGAGTTTAGGGCACAAGGATGGGGTCTGTGGGGGAGTGAAATGAGACAGTCAAGTTCTGTTGTCCATGCAAGAGGAACAGCTGGGGAAGATGCAAGTAATTAGGAAAGCTTTTGCTCATTCTTTTATTACAAAGTTGTTCACCAGTATGCTTGCTTGGCAGTTTATGTTAAAGCATCACCAATGACAATGCATCTCCACTGTGTGTGACATAAAACCTACAGTTTTTTATTTTCAGTGAAACCCACCTCATTAACTTGTGCAAAACTGCACAATCTGTGCAAACAGCAGGTAACTGCTCAGAATGTACCTTTCACTTGTGTTCTGAATTTCTGACTCAAAATAATTTTACTCCCTCAGTTACACATGACAGCGTGTGGCGTACAAATACAACTGTTCACTGTTTTCAGTTAATTGGATACACGGTTGTCGGAAAGAGAACTGGAGACAGATTTTACCTATGTATCATCACCACTAGCAGCAGTGCACATCACCGTGTTTCCACATGTGTGTGCACAGAACTTGTGACAGTAAGTAATGGTGTAGGAGCTCCTGGCCAGAGTCTGAGGTTATTGTCTTCTCATGATTATTTATTAGTTATTGCAACACCATATGTTTGCATAACACCTTACAAAATAGACACAGACACAGTCCTTGCCCTGAGGAACTTTAAACTTTAAATATAACAGCAAGATGCAGTGAGGGAGAATAAAGTCTGGTGCAGGGTAATTTTGCTCTGATTACATGGTAGCTCAGCAGGCTGCAGTCTGTTCCTTGAGAGTTAACAGTCATCTTCAGAAAGTGGGAGAGATACGCACCCTTATGCCATACTTTCACATCATGTGGCTGCTTCTGCTGAGCATTTTGGAGAAAAGTTATTTTGTAGAAACATTAAGAGTGTAAAAATTGTTCTCAGTATTATTTTTCTCTGAGTTTGTTTGTTTGTTTGTTTGTTTTCCTGTGAAGTGGGCTTATTTCTCATGCATGCACAGGCAATGCAGGGAAAGAAAACCAACATCTAATGCATTTTTAAAAACCTCTAAAATAACTTTTCTCTATATAAGGTTGCTGTAGTTTTAGGGCCCAATATACTATGATCTGCCAAAATAGACACACATTCTTTCCTCCAGAAGGCTGGGAACCATTCCCAAGTGTTTTTTTGTTGTTGTTGTTGTTGTTTCTTGCCCTGACTTTTAAATTATGTGAAAGTTGTGCTGGTCAGCTTTCATACTTCATCAACAAATTCCCAATCGTTTATCTTGTCTGCATCCTTTACTAATCTCGTGTTAACTTGATTTACAATTGAGAAAAACACTGGTTATTTTTTTAAGGGGAGGAAACATTTTGGAGGACTGGAAAGTGTTCCTGAAGGGATGAGTTACTGGTTTGAAAATGTGAAGCAGGCTGTGCAACACATACAGAGCCTCTTCCATTATTTTGCTGCTTATTCGGTTGTTGAAAGAAACAGGATTTTCTCCTGATTATATTTGCAGTGTATTAGGAAGTAACAAGGCAAATTATGAACTACACAAAGCATTGTAAAGCAGACTGGAATTAATGTATTATTGACAAGAAACAGTGCAGCGTGTTTTAAAGGAGATAGGAATTTATATACCCTAGGAATGCCCTGGAATAAAACCCAAAGTTTTTACTACTTTTTTGCAAACAGATTCAGACTCTGCAAAGCAAAAGATAATACACCATTACACCATTAGAGAGAGAAGAGAGATAGTTTCAACAAAGATTCTAGTGGACATTTATCTGTATCAATTAACCTCTATACAACTCAGCACTCTTGTCAGTCTCTCTCCATAGCAGCCCAGGACTAAAATAGCAAACCTCTATAGGTCAGGATGAGGTGCACAGGCAGAGTTACATGGAGCAACACACACAGAACCCATCTGCGCCTCGCTCAGTTCCAGCCAGAGCTATTAGAAGCCTGCCTTTAATAAGCACTAAAATTCAGTCACACGTTTTTAAAAGGAGAGAATATTTTTCTGGAACTTGATTGTTTTCTGTTATAAAATTCAACCAAAAATTCTTTAAAAATGTTGGAAAAAAATCTTAACAGCTTCAAAGTGTCACTGCCAATTATGCCCTTTACTCTTTCTAATTACACTATTTAAATTCATTTTTTAAGAAATGTGACAGATTTACCTCTGAGAAATAAAAACAGTGCATTCACAGAAGTAAGTAACAGGGTAATAATTTTTATCCTGAAGAATTTATACCAATATTATTACCTTTACCTCTTAAAATGCAAGAGTAAAATGAAGCCTGTGGTCCCGTCAGTAACTACCAGAGGTACAACACACATCCGTCTCCTATGTTTGTGTGTTCATGTGTCAACGCACTGAGAAATACTAAAGTGCAAGACAGTAAGGGAATTCACATGACAGTTTGGCACTTCTGATTGTCTTGCATTAGCTCACTTAGGTAAGAAAGGTTTTTACACTTGTTTACATTTTAGTGATACTCCATCACTGTATATTTGGAGCGAAAAAAGTGCAGAGTGTTTGCATTGATACGCTCAAGTCTTAGAAACCCATTCAATTTATCTATGCTGCTTTTATTAGACCAGAGACTGCAGACTACAATAATAGTCAATGAGGTTTTGTCTTGATTGAATTTTTCTGTGGAACACAAAAGAACCTTGCCATTAAAATAGTCCTTTATTCTCCTGTATGAAGGCGAAAGGTTTTTAAAGTGTTGTGATGTTCAGTAATGAGCCTCTATCTAAATTATCATTGGTGACAAACTCACAAAGCACTTTTCGAGGACACATAGTTATGAAATGCCAGAGCTGCCACTTTCTTTCCTGTAATTATAGGCTAGCTTGCAGCCCTTCAATGATCATTTATAGAACAGCCTCCAGTGGATTACTGAGAACTTGAAAAACACATACATACCTCTGCCACATCTCCCTTTCCTCGCTATTGTTTACCAGTGATATGTAAAATAGTAGTGCCTATTCATTCCCCCTACTTAATTATGCCAATCAAAGTACAGAAATAGTGTCAGATAAAAATACAACGCAACGTGACTAAATAAATAGGCTCGGTATTAACATTAAATTATGAATTTATGTACTTATGACTATTTTATACTCAAATTATTCTCTTTTATGCTTTTATAACTGTCTCAGGTACTACATATTGCTGTTAAAAATTCTCTATGATTTATAAATCAAGAATGAGATAATACTGAAAAATGAGAGGATTGGTGGATTTTCTCAGTCAGTGCCTAATTGCTGTTTCGAAATGCATATGCAAAAGGACATTTCATTAATCATTTAATCATGTCCCTCGCAGGAAGTTGGAACTAATGTTGCAAATACCCTTTTCATATGAATGCTTCATAATACTATCTTATGCATTTGATATATTGCATATGTCATAAACTGTAGCTGCTTCAAAAGGACCAAGTGGGTTGTTATCCCTGAAGATGCTTGTTACAAAACCTTTATTAAGTTTTTTTTTTTACTTATTGCTAGTTCTATTTCACAGCTCCATTCTAGTCACCAATAATGCTCTTTCTGATGGCAAAGGTCTGTAAATTACCCATGCAATCACTAACACCATTTCACAGACCTGTTCTACTTCTACTGGTCTGCTAACAAGGCGATTACACACAAATTACTGAATGCCTATGAAATATTTAAATGCATTCTACTCTACTATGCATTAATAAGAGCAAAGCAAGCTCTGGAATTCTGGTTAGCTCCAGTCCCTAATGTCCCCTAATGAGCCTCTTACTGTGACTGCAGTTCAAACAGAGAGGTGAAGAAAAAATGCAAAGGGTGCCTTCAGAAAGGCAGCACTGAACAAACATTGTGTGAGCCAGTTCTAATTTATGGGTCACTTTATAGGTATATTGATTTTTGTTTTCAAAATGGAATAAATGATGTGGTCGACTGACGTTCTTAAAAACTGCTTGGATCTGCGTGCTGGCTGTGTGACTTACACACACAGCAGAGTGTAAACATGCAGTCACCTCTCCAAAAACAGCTAAGTAAACATTGCAGAGTGACAAAAAGCGCAATAAGAGATCCTTTCAATTTGTTTGATGTGTATTTCTCCTTTCAAGTAGCTTTTACAGATATAAACTTGCTTGTTACCTTGCAGTGCATATATTACAAATTATCGATTCAATTTTAACTACAAGAATTTCAAATTCATTTTTAGTTACAACGTTTCAAAAGCTAAAGAGAGATCAGCTTTAAATCCGAGTGTGTCAGGGATTGTTTCAACAAAATGTTTCACTTGCGTATCAGTGGTGTTTGATTTATTTTGCATCAAGCTTTTTATGTTTAAACATTGACAGGAGTTTAAATACAAAATGTTAGCTGTCACTATTCATTTGGCTGATTATGTCAGATGCCTTAGTTTGGAGAGATGGTGGCACTGTCACCAAACGAAACAACATTCTGACAAGTTCAAAGAAGATTCTTGAGGTCATAATTTTATAGCCACGCTATGTAGTTGAAGACAAAAAAATAAATGAACAACACACTAACAAAGAGAGAACATGACACTGTGTATCATTTGGTAGATAAAAGATGAAAAAACACAGCGAGTTTAATATGGCATTACTTGTAATTCATTAAGTAAGTTTCTTCTTTTTACAATTTTGTTTTGTCATCCTACTTCTGATGCTTGGTCACTGCTCTTTGTAGATCTTTAAATGCACTCTCTTGCCTCAACAGCAAACACCATCTGTTGGAAAGCTGCCCTACCTTCTCTAGCATGATTTTTCTTCCCTGTCTCTATGGATGAGAACACTACCCATCTTCATGTTGTGGACTGTGCTGTGTTTGCAGGCATCGGCTGCATGAAGGTTAAAGAACACTTCTCTGCTGGCTGGACTGCTCTATTGTAAATCTTTTGATTTAAGATCTACAAGTTGAATCCTTCCTACTCAAACTGCCTTAGGACCAACGGAATGATAATTAATTTTGCAGACAAAATACACTCGAGTTTTGTCATGTGTTATTGCACTCTGACATTTGTAAAAGCAGTGCGAAGAACTGCTATTAAATGCTTTTAGTGATCTACTGGGTTCCTCACTTGGAGACCAGCTTCTGTCAACCTCTGTTTTACAGTACAATTATAAATTTTTGGAAGAATTTTTGGCACCCTTCTAATTGCTTCATTATCTAGCATTTTGTTAAACTCTTGTCAGCTTCCTTTTAGTCATGTCATTACTTTTTCTTAAGCGTCTTTTCATTTTTAAGTTTTTCTTAAGCCAAAAGCTGTTGTTTAAAAAAAAAAAAAAAAAAAAAAAAGACAAAATGTATCTTGCATGCACGAACAACTGTAATCTAACACCCTTTTTGTCAAGACAGAAAACTGCTCCATAAAATATAAACCGTATTTTTGCCTTTAGAGTTGAAGTATTTCCAAGAAAAGACACAGGATTAAGTATTCCTGTATGTACAGAAATACAAAGATCAGCTGCACTTTCTTGAAACCAATGCTTATATTTTGAAACACAAATCTATTCCACAGCAAACATATAACTGCTTCAACCATTCTGAATATCTCAAAATAATTCTGGATAATTGCAGTGTCCTCTGGTTGTCTTATAAATATAAACAAGTTCATACTGGACAAACAAAAGTAAAAGTGAAAATGACTTTAATGACTTTAAGTCATATATTTTAAGTTAATAATCACTTCACACATATTCTTTTCTATCATTATATATATGAAGCAAAGCTAGTGTCTTCTGTCTAATCTTCCTTCTCAGATGCACAATATTTTATGTTTTTGAAGCAAGCTGCTAGGTAAACCATTTTCTCAGCATGGGACTTTAAGAGTTCACTTAATAAACCAGGTACTCATCAAAGCTGTCATAAGCATACTCTAGAAATACACACTACTGGACGGGAGTAGTGTACCTTATTAATATTTCATTTTGGTACAATATACTTGCATTAACTTTTTTAACACAGGTATCATATTGTTTCAAGTCAGAAAACCTAAAACATCGTAAGAGAGATTAGTCTAAGAGCAAAGCCTTGAAAACTACAGCCATTAGTCCTGTCATCCCCTATAAAGTTAATGGTTTGGAAAAACGGTCAATCTTTGGACTAAAAGTTGATATTTAATTGAAAGAAAATGTTTTTTAATTGTGATGGGGATTTTGCATTAGTGTGGACATGAAAAGGGACTAAGGAATCTAATGCAAGGTCCTATCTATTGATTTCCATCTTGACGCTAGTGTAAAATGAAGAAACACTTCCATTTCACAAACAACCTCGTCCATTCAACATCATGACTTCTTATTTGTTTTAAGGGCACAGAAGACATAATGAATGAAAAAAAGAAATAATGGAATATTCTCAAATATTTTTTGTTGCTGGCACACAGGACAAAAGCCATGACACTGCTGTAAACCCTGATTGACTCTACAACAGAATTAGCAAGATGTTATATGTGGCTTTCACATTTTCCAGAGTTATTTGGTTCAGGAAAGCAAGAGCATCTGTAAACCTAGCCCTACACCACATTAATCAAAATGGTTTTAGTGATCATGGATTATAACAAGAGACCTGACATAATGGATTTGTAAAGTCTGGCCATAGAATTAGCATTGCTGCAGCCTAGTGACTATAGACACATTTATAAAATTTAGCTTTTTCTTGAAAAGGAGCACGCTTGAATTAAACTAATTTAAATTCTTAGTATTAATAATACTTAGACTGATTCATTGCATTTGGGAGATTTCCTTTTAATACAAGGGTTCTTTTTAACATCAGGTTCTTTTAAGTCCTATACAGTTTTCTCTTATAATTAGCCATTATTTTGACATTCCATTTAATGCACTTACAAACAAAAAATAACAAATGAGAGAAATATACTAGCTAAGATTTGCAAGTCGCTGTAAATCATTTCATTTAAAATTGAAAGACAGCATGAGAAAGCATTTAAAATACCTTGTGAAAAGTATTTATTTAAAATACTTTATGAAAAGTATTTCTCTAATTCTATTACAAAAGTTATTGTGAAACTGAGTGCTTGTGGTCTGCTGTTAAGGTGCTTCTGTTACATACCCTGTAGTCTACCATTTGTAAACACATCTTTTTGATGTTTCTGCCAACATCCTGGCAACAAAGCAGTGCAATTTCAAATGAGCTAATTAACTTAATTGTTGATGAAGCATGAAACAGTTCATTCACCCTGTTAGCTGCACCATGACAACATAAGAGTCTCAGCCCCTGAAGTTACTCATCTATATAAGCCTATCTGTAGCTTTCCATTAAGATCTATTGCATGCCAAAACAAGTATAGCTCTTCTGACAAAACCAGACCATAATGTACTCAGGTAGAAAATCAGTGCAGTTGTTGAAAATTTAAATGAATTCAACAGTACTAACAACTGCTTTTGGAGAAAAAAACAGAAAAGGAAAAAAAAAGCCCAAACCCATCATAGTTTGATGAAAAACTTTGTAACTCATTTTCTTGATGATCTGATTAAGACAATTTTTGGCAAACCCAAATACTGAAAGCAAAAACTTTTCACATCACTGCAGTTCTGGAAGGTGAAAACCCACTTGTTCACAGCAGTTGTTTTTTGTGAGCACCCTGTACACATACAAGAGTAAAAGCAAAAAACAAATTATAAAAAGAGAGTCAAATGGACACAGCCCCTTGTGTTTTTTTTTAATATACTAAATACATTAATTCCCGCTTTGTCAGAACTTACAACATGGTTTCTCATACCTCTGTTATCCAGTATATCACCTAAAGCATCAGTTCAAATTTTCTGAGGCTCCATTTCAGTAAAGGATAGTAAGAGGATTAAACAGTACGCTATTGAAAGGACGGCAAAAGTGTTCAACATGAAAGAGGACAACAATTTGACCCTCTGCAGACATTCTCAGTCATCCAGTTGCTTGGAATACACACAAATAAGAAAACCCTGTTATGATTTACAGTAAAACTTTGCTTGCCATCTTTCTCCTTCCCTTGCCTTAAGCAACCCTCTACCCATGAATAAAAATCAACCTACTTTAAAAATTGTCCAAAATCTTCACAAACGCTTTCACAGCCAGGCCATTTGCAAACTCCATGACCATAGAGAGTATGGGAGGCCCCAGTCTCCTCATGTGACGAGCTGCAGCAAAAGAATAAGGCATCAGATTCATCTCAAAAGCCATAATCGTTGGAGGCTGCTAGCGCCTGTCAGGTTACGATCAGTGACAAACAGGTCAAAACAGGTCAATTTAGCTCAGAGCAGTCAGAAAAATTTAATCGTTCTATTGAATAGTTCAACTGCCAAGGCTAGATGATGTTCCAATTAGAGAAGAAATAGAGCCAAAGATGACTGTTAATAAAGGATGAAAAAATAAGATGACTGTGTAACGCCATATGCTAATTCTGCCATATGACCTTGGCGTAACATTTACCTATAAATAAAAAATATACTATTCAGAAGTGATCAATTCTGAAGAGAAATACTGAAGATGGACAGTCAGAATTCGTATGAATGTTAGTACAAAATATTTAGATTTTCTGCTGAAATGTAAATAAAATAAATAAATTTAATAAATATTGTTGTTCACTTTGTTTTTTTTTTGCCATTAACTACTTAATATACAATCTGCTATTCTCCATGCCATTTTTAGAACCCCTGCAAGAGTTTCACTTATATGCAAATCAAATTCAATATCAAAACAATTCAAGGGACTGCTGCATGGATATGGGCAACTACATGTCGAAAAGGAAAGAAACAGCTTCTCTGAGACAATCACAAAAGTAATTCTAACTAAAAGTACTACTCCAAAGGTCTATCAGAGAAGAACCATTTTTTAAATGAAACAAAATGTCAACTAAAAACTATAGTCACAGTCACAGTATGACCTGTGATTAATTATTGTCTCCTAATTCAATATAAAAATATAAAATGCTAATTAATTAGAATAAAATGGATATACATTTTTTGAAAATGCAAAAATTTACAATTTAATTTATGTGGACAAAAATTTCTATGAAAACAGCAGTGTGATTCAACAGTAGAGGCCTGACTGCCAAATGTGTTGACTCAGTTATGAAAGAAGCTACGTAGCCACAGAAGTGCCCACAAGCACACTGTTCTGAGATTTCTGATTGTATCATAAGTTCATGCGTAGCAAGACTTACAATAATTGCACTTGCACCTGCAAAATTAGACATCATGCCTGAAAGTGGCAGTCAACTGATACAGTTTTGAAAACTCTGTTCTCCATGATACCTTAAGAACTTATATTAAATATTATTTTGAGAGTTGAAATAATGTGACTTCAGATGCTAAACAACAGTGTTACATCAAATGATAAGTACAATTGAAATCTCATATCAGAATTACCTGTCTCGCCTTGCATTTAGAACTGAAGACTGTCCATTCACTATGGAATGATGAGTTATTGGTGGTGATGCTTTGGAAGTGGTGGAGGAGGTAGTAGAGGAGGAATTGTTAGTAGTGAGGTCTAGCCCTCCATGTTTAATGCCATTGTCTTCCATACTGTGAACTCCAGTCACTTCTTTCCATAACTGCTGAATCTCAGCAGGACTTAAGCCAGCTATAAAACGAAAGAGAGCCCCACTAATACAACAAAATAAGAGTTTCATATTATGAGCTCAGTGTTATTAATGGATTAATGCCAACAATAAAGCTGATGTAGTTTTTCCAGCACAATCAACGTGTAGTAAAACATAAATTCATTTTCCTTCAGCTAGAATCCAGGTAATCTAGCTGTCTTCTCTTGGATTATAAACACTCAATCAGAAATCAGCAATTTGAATAACATCATGCTCCTTCTAGAAACACTACACAAGGATCCAAGAACAAAAGCTACAAAGAACTTGCAACCACTTCTTGAAAAACTAAAAAAGCTCAAACAACTGAATACACGTGCAGATTAGATTTTTGTTGTCTACATAATACATTTCTTGACAGGAAAACATAACTCAATTTATCCACAGTTATCTCAACTTTCAGAATTTCTCTTATTCAAAACAGAAAAGTTTATTATATTAAGGATAGAAACATTAATATTTTCTTTAAACTTTTAAGTAGGGAGTAGAAGAAGCAGACAACAAATCATCAGACAAAAATGAAATCTATGAGCTCTTAACACGTTTAACATTTGCGCAGAAGACATTTTAATTAATGACACCTATATATTCATTCAATCCTGTGCAGGATATTAAAAAAAAGTTCTGATGTAAAAATGTGTCTTAAGAGACAATAACAAAATTCAGAACAAAACCACTACAGCATAGAACCACATACTGGTAACTGGTTCAGCTCTTTGGAGCCATTCAGTGGCAACAAACAAGCAGAAAGGTAACAAAATTGGGCCATTTAGAATTCCCCATACATAGATTAAATTACACGCAGCGTAGACTATTGAATTCCTCCACTATTTTTTGTCCATCCCTGGCGTGAAAAACAAGTCAGAGGCTTGGCTAGGAGACAGCAGACTCCATCTCCTGGGGTCATGAGTAGCCATAAAATATTTGAAGAGCTTCTCAAACTCGTCTGCCTGATGCACAGTACTGTCTTGGAATCTGGCCACAAGATCATTGCAGATACAGATCAAATTTGCTCTGTACTCTACTTGTAGTCTGAAAACTAGTGGTTTCCAGGACTCATCCACAGCCACAGATTGCAATGGTTTGTAGACTGAATTTACACATCTCTGTTAGGGTTGTCTGCAATGAACTGAGATCTTTGCACGAAGTCGTGGAAACTTACATTACAAAATGTTTCTGCCCAAAGACTCACAAAACAAAAGAGAAGAGCTGGGAGTGTTCTCTTACCCTCTCCATATTACATGAGTATTATGCATCTAATGCAGGAAATTAAGATACTGAAAGATGAAGAGTTCATCATAACTATACACATATTCTGTCACAGCCAGACTTTATAAAGTAACACCTCCCTTTTGAAGAATACTAAATTAAATGTAGAAGACCATACAAATTTTGTGAAAGATCTGACTTCCCACTGGTTTCTGAGCCTGGCACAGCTAATCTTTTGCATCTTTTCTTAGCAAGTGAAAGTATGTAGGTTGCTCCAAAAGTAATGCCTCCTATTTATTTCCATTGAAGCTACTAGAGATACAAACAACACGATAACACTACTTGATAAAGAAAATTCACAGCCACAGAACATAATTTTTCAACACATTCATCATCATTAGCTATGCATTTTTGCCAGCAATTGACAAGAGCTTGCAGGCTATGCTCATCAAAATCTACACCAGTGGAGGTGACCCACTGTCTCTGTCACCACTCTGACCACCCACTGCCTCACTTTGCTCACATCTACTGGTTGATCTCACCAAACATTCAGAAATACTAATAAATGTCAGTGGGTGCAATTTTTCCTCAAGGAGGATTTTAATGGTGCAAATTTGTTTCATAGGCATTTCCATATCAGACACCATTTGTCAAACCTCCCCTCTGCTGCCATCTGTCACACAGCAACAAAATGGAACTGCATATTGGTGGCAAGGTTCAGCCTATACTGGCATATCACCAACATCCACGTCTGATACTGTGGGCCAACATAAAAAAAATAGGAGCATTACTTTGGGAGCATCCCTCGTAGATGGGACACTGTCACAGTACCTTCAACTGCTTGAATGCAAAGCATTCCAAACACCAAAGTTCTCTGAACTGAATTTTTGTCCCAACCTTCTGAATTAGCTGAAGTTTACTGGTCTTCAGAAAAGTATTAAAAATTTAAAATTCATTCAAACTTTTAACCAAGGATAGTTTTGCTTGGTAAGTAAGATGCATCATAAAGACGTAAGGATCTTTCTTCACTGTTCAGAAAGTCTGTTTCTTAGATAACTTTTTATTTTGAAGGTATAAGAACTCACACTGCTAGAATGGATTCAATGAGAAATATGAAAAATGACAGTAAGTTCCTTAATACTGCTCAATAACTGTCTCACCATGAAGTATGCAAAGCTATTAAAGAAGAGACTGCAAGTAATTTACAGAAATAATAATTTCTGGAGGTAGTGTGGAAACAAATTGGTTGGAAGATATTCATTTTTATTTAAATTACAGAAGGAGCTCATTTTTAGACTACTATTTAGTGTTCTTCTTCTCTGTCTTAGATACCAACACCCATTGACAAACTCTGTTAATGACAAAGTGAAAAAGCTGACTGGAATGTAAGTCTTAAAACTGGAGTTTAAATCATATTTGTACAGCCAAAAAGCTAGGCTTTACGGAAGAAAAAAGGTAGGCTTGAACTTACTGCATTAGAGAGATAGGTAACTGGAGCGATAGTAATACTAGCTGCAATTGTTTAATGAAGTTAAGTAATTACTGCTGTGTACATGAGGTATGTCCCAGCAACATTGCAAATAACCCATTTTAGCATGGTAAGTAACAGTTACTTGCAAATATAATAACAAACTAAAAGGAAAAGTAACCTATTCATTTAGGTGGCATGATATGCATAGGACATTATTCTCTACAAACTCTCCCCTTCTTCCTGCAACTGAAAAAAATAAACTAAGTTTATACTTAAATTAAAACAAAGAATAAAATCCTCCGTTTGAATAATCAAAGGGAAAACATATTGTTGTGATTTATGGTAAGAAAATTTTCATACATGCGTATCACCAAACTTTGGGCCCTGCAGGAGCTCAATAAGAGGCAGTCTGAGAATGGGTGGGTGAATTCACCCAGTGGGAGGTGACTGCCATAATGGCCCTTCCCATGTAGTGTCATCTCCTCCTCCTCTTCTTTCTCTTCCGAGTGTCTGGGAACCCATCTCTCCACAGTGTAAAGCTACAGATGATTTTTAAAATCAGAGACGAATTTCTCTTTAGGCTCAGGCTGATTAATTTTATCACTTTTTCAGAACACCTTGAAAGTCAGCTGCCCTTTAGGATAAAAGGATCAAGGGCCAGCACTTCAAAAGTATCAAATTAAGAAGGGAATATATAATTAATTGTAAATTACAACCATTTTGTAGTTTTGGCATCTAGAAGAGGCTAACTTCCATTTTACGAGACCTGTAAAATGGCTGACAGGTATTTTAGTCTGGATGTAAAAACAAGGTAAGTTTTAAAGTTTCACGGATTGTGATAATTCTCAAAATACCCTCTCCACACTAAATTAAAAGAGAAAGGATGAAACATGATACCCAGGATGGGATAAAAAATAAGAACTATGGTGAAAAGAACCAATACTAATTCACTCTACAGTATTCTAACAGCAGCAACTCTTGAATTTTGAGATTAGTTTTCTAACTCTTCTAACTACTATCTACCCTACTTATACGTTTGAATAAATAGTAAAATGAACACTTACAAAACTCGACCATGAACTTGTTTTTCATTTTCCTACCTAGTCTGACAAAATTCAAGCTTTTATTTTTAATTATTGTCATTTATATACCTTTGCACTTAGCTAAACATTAGCATAGCATTACACAGAAGTAACTTACTGTGAGCCACTGGATATAGGGTAGTGGAGATCTCACTCAAAATAAATGCTCAAACAAATCCTACATCTTATTTGCTGTACCTAATCATTAAGAGAGAAACATTGTCCTTTAAAGGCAGTAACTAGACTTGGAGCAAACCACACAGCTGTACGTGGAAGTTATGTCTTTTCATACTAACAAATGCAAAAAACCTTCTTTGTCAGTAATAATTTGTGTTTTACTAGACTCTATTACCAATAACTTTAAAATAAACAAGAATCCCCCTGTGCTTCTCTCATTGTTTTAGTCATCCTTGTAACTGCAATCTAAGTGGATACATGTAAAAATGTTTGTGTTACACATCTGTAAATCGTTCTCTATAACCATATTATATATCCTGTAACACAGCGGAAGGAGAAAAACATTTTACCACATCCAATGTGTACTGCCTTAAATAAGTTCTGATGGCTTAATTTAACATTTCCACAGAAAAAGTGCCACATTTTTATGAGAAAAATGAAACAAAAGATTGATTATCTTACTCCTGCACAAACTCCAAACAGGGAAATCTCTGATAGAATTAGTAATCAGTATAGATTAGATACTTTCTATGTGTAAACCTAAGGTTTAGGAGAAAATTTCAACAGATCTGAAAAGCACTAATCTTCATTACATTATGAACTATATGGGGTGCTTTTTCTTCCTATCAAGGAAATGAGAGATAATAGAAGCCCACTGAAAGAACTGTGAGTCAGCACAGCTGTGCATTTGGTTCTCAACTTGTTTCAGCATGTTTCTAGAAAGATATTCCTTCTTACTCTCATCACTCTAGCTCCCCTTGCACTCAGTGGCCTTTCTGGAGGCACTGAGAGGTCTTCCTAGGGAAATGTCCAATGTTTCCTATCAGTCCTATCAAACATCAAGGTCCTACCATTTCACTTCTACATTTAGAGGAATCCCACATACACAGCAGATACTACAAAACAAAATTGGAAGAATGAAGTATTTAACTAGCATTCATTATTATTAAAAACAAATACAGGGCAGAAGCAAACAGGAGATTTACTTTAAAAAGAACAATTTGAATATATTTTAATTCATTTCATATTCTATTAATTTCTTTAATATCAATTTTGGCCATAACTTATACTATTTATTTAAAAAAGGATATTTTTATGTTTTTCTACTAGAAGTGGATGAATGACTGTTGCATGAAATTAATGAATATGAAAGCAATTTGGTAGGAGTGCTGAGGGAAATCTATGGGGATTGCTCAATGTGAGAGAGAAAACCTGAGGAATTCCTCTTGCAACAGATGGTAAAAGAGGAGGCTGTAGGAGGTGAAGGTGTTCAGAGAAAGGATGTGTTTCAATTACTTTTTTTCCACTTGGGCCCAATCTGACTTTGCACAGAAGGAAACCAGTACTATCACTCTCACATGTCCAAGCTCATGAATCAGCATGACTCTTCACTGCCCTTCCCAAATAATAAGGTGTGATGTGATAGCTAATTTGTGACTCTCTCCTGCTGCCACAATTTTTATAAATTTAGGTATGCTTACAGTTTTTCCACAGAACACAATATCCATATTACAACAACTTACACATTCTTCTCTGCTTTCCAGTGACTGAAGCTTTAAATGGTTACGTCTTTCTCATGCCTTCTTCTGCTTCTTTTTGATGTTTTTTTTTTTGTTACACTATTGTCTTACACTGTGTACTCTGCCCTTGCTCATCTAATTACCGAAGCTTCGATTTCATAACAGTTATCTGGTGGAGAAACCAGATACTGCGTAAAGGCCAATTAAAAGTAAGGTTATCTGTCATGAACACAGTCTAAACAATGCTCGCTGCAGGACCAAAGTGCCAAAGATCAGAACATTATGTAGTTTTTATGACAGACATTTAGCTCACCTCTATACAGTAACACAAATAGAAACACATGCTGTGTGGGTCACAGAGTCCTTAGCAAGTGAAGTCTCTGCCTTGTCTCAAAATGCAAGTAGTCTTTATTTCCAAGCTAATTCATTTTTCAAAAGCTCGTGTCCTATTTTCTTTCAACCATGACAAAATATTTTTTGGTAAAGTTCTTTACTGTTATTAGTCAGTCATAATTCATTACTATTGCATTCACAACTTACAAAAATTGTTTTTATATTTTACACATCTAAAAGGAAGGAATAGCAAAGAAAATGAATTCTAAGTGATGTACCTAAATTCAAGTGTCATCAGTTGAAGACTCAAAGTACTTTTCAATACCAAACACTTTATTTTCTTAGAAAATGAAAATGTGAGGTTTAGGATAACTTTAATATCACTTTTTCATTCTTTTTATATCTCTTCACTTATATTAAATGAAATGGTAACATTCACACTAAATCAGACTCCAGTAATTCCTCAGAGAAAAGCAATGGTGCTTGAATAGTGTTGCTATTAGAAATTGTTTTCATAGCATAAGGCTAATAAATATGCATCTTACGTCTAAGAAAAAAAAAAAAACATTAAAAAGCTACTTTTTCCATAAAAGTATGCTGTCAAATTTATCTGCCTCAAGAAAAAAATGTAACATGAATAATAATATTTTAATAATAAAATATTTTAAAGCGTCATGACGGGAAATTGTTGAAAGTTGAGATGGAAGGATGCAGAAAGCATTCCTGCAAAGGGAATGGTTAAAAAAGTTGTGAATTAGAAATTACCCCAATCCTGTTTTATTGGTATACCTTGTGGCAGAGACTGGACAGGAAGAGCAGACTGGCCAGGTGGGATGGAAATGAGTCCCTGACGCTGAAGGTTCAGCAGATGTTGCTGCTGCTGAAGTTGTTGCATCTGGAGGAGCTGCTGCTGGAAGACAAGCTGCTGGGCTGCCAACTGCTGTTGTTGCTGCTGATAAAGAAAGAAAAATAGGCATCAAAGAATAAAGTAGGCATTGGAGGCTAGAAAGCCGAAAATGTAAAATCAACTTATTTCCCTTTAAGCTCAGTTATTAAATAATAACACTGTTTGCAGAATACTTGGACAGTGCAATCGTTTGAAATTTTCTGTTATATACATTCAAACTATTAGGTGTTAGGGAACGTGTCAAGATATGCTCAATGACACACTAAAGAAAAGGGTCAAGAGAAAGTACATAACAGCCGTTTGAAAAAACAAAACCACCCAGCTCATGGCAGATGATAACAAATTCATCTATGCTAAAAGTGTAACTCTTTAGGGCCTCCTGTGATTTGAGGGCACTCTTGTTTTTCCAATTGACTAACTTTGGTCCGCAGTGGCCCATGAACGCGGCCTCCAGTGATCTATTAGTAAACTGGGATGTAGCCTTCATTTCACTGGTCTGTTAGCACTCTCTCACTTCTAGTTGGAATACATTAAAACGAGCACTGCATTCAAGGCAAAGAAGTGCCCTATTATGAGTAGAAGTATAAGTTCCAATTTTGTGAGGCATTTCAAGACAAACTGGAGTATGCAAAGACTCAGGAGGGTATAAGCAGGCAGTCACACTTCAGAGAAAGACAAGCTGCTGTGGAAGACCTTTCCTTTCTAGTTTGGGGAAAAGAGAAACTTCTGATGCGCTCACTGGAAAACAGACTGCATAATGGAGCAAGTCATGTGGATTGCCCAGAGCCTCCGGAGAAATACAGGAGCAATTTCTATTCCGTAGTTGATGGCTGTCTGAAATTCTATTCACAAATCCAAACAGAAACAAAGCCTCAGGAGGTCACGACTGCTTCCTCAACGTTTGCATAATGGGCAGCTTGAAGACAATGTCTAGGATACCTGCTGATCAATTTAACTACTTCAACATGTTTTGTTTGTATTATGTTTATATTTGATGCAGTCTGCTGACAAGTGCAAGCTAGGCCTGAGAAACCAGCTTGTCAGGTTGATTTATGAGCACATCAAACTGTAACTTTCTACTCGCCACTCCAAACCTACAGTAGCAGTTCATTAATCAGGGGCCTGTGACTTTGAAATCTGCGCTCAATCGCTTTTTTTTCAGCCACAAACTAAATTTGCATGCTCTCTGAGCTGTGCCACGGAGAGAAGTGTGGCTCCCTCCTCAAAACGGGCTGCCTGCAGGATAATCAGCACGATGTCCCCCCGCCGCTCATGCTCTGCACACTCAGGTTCGTTAGTGGACATTAGACAACAGCAGCGCTGGACTGCTCAAATCCTACATCTCAGACAGGGGAGCAGGAGAAATACATTGACATTGCTACTAAGCCCCATAAAAACACAAGAACAGATCATTGATGGCTGGATTCTTGCTACAGGAAAAGACCTGAAGTAGCCTCATCTTTTCCAAGCTTCTGTCAGCCTATACCAGTATGTATCAGCAAGGCTCTTGGCTCCTACCTCTTTTGCTTGCTTTCCTGGGTGCTGCTGCTGCTGCTGCTGCTGCTGTTGCTGCTGCTGCTGTTGCTGTTGCTGCTGCTGCTGTTGTTGCTGCTGCTGCTGTTGTTGTTGCTGTTGCTGCTGCTGTTGCTGCTGCTGCAAAAGCTGAAGATGTAACTGCTCTTGCTGTTTCTTGTAAAACTCTTGTAGTTGTTGCTGAATAAACCATTTTGACTTTAATAAATAAAGGCAAAAGTTTCAAGTATTATAAATCTCCTAAACTCTTCTAGATTGGCATATGGTGGCGTAGCCATTAAGAATCACCTCATAACAAAAGTGTGATTTGAAGAGGCAGATCTACATACATTTTTTTCCAAGGCGGTTCTGAAATTTTCCAATGCAGATTCCAAAACATCCTAAACAGAAGGGTATAGAAAATCTGTATTCTAAAGGGAATGCAAGAGCCAAATTAACTCCTGAAGTAACTATACCTAAGTTCCTCATATGTCCTATATAACAAATTAGAAGTTGTACTCATCTATTCGCAAGAAACCAAAGAAACCATCAACTCACTAAGGCCAAACTAAACTGGCTGCTTCTAAAGGGGAAAAAAAAGAAAAAAAAAAACAATTAATCTGCCAACCCATTTAGTGGAATGCCAGATTCAAAACTGAAAGTGAACTGCCTGTAATGATCACGGTATCAGAAAGTAAAGTGTTTAAACACACAATGACTGAAGTATGACTATCAGACAGATCATTTTCCGGATGACAACAAAGCATCCAAAAATCTATTCTTACACCAGGGTACTGAGCACTGACACTACCTGTTTATTGTAAGAATAGCAACTTCATGCATTCTTCACTTAGCCACCAGACTTTGTGCTAAGGAAACAGCAACTTCTTCCTTCATCTTTATCTGGGACAAATTTTTGGAAGTATAAAGCAAATTTAAAAGAAAACAAACAACAACTTTTTCCTATGATGAAACAAGCTGTTACATTCAAATTTCATAACCGCATACCATTTGTATGACTAAAGGGAGCACTACAGTGTTATGAATTTTAAAGCAACAATTATCTACAATTCTATTCGCACTTTCTTTGGCAAGTCTACAATTAAAATGTGCCTAGGCACTTGAAAATTTAAATATCAATTTGTTCAGTATTTGTAATGCATCCGCCACTGCTGCTGCTGTTTTCAATATAACATTAAAAGTTTCAAAATTGCAATTTCTCACTTGTGCAATTAAAGCAAGAAATTTAAAGACTGAAAAGTTTCACACTCATTTTCATCCTTTTTGGTGTAATGAGCGATGGAATATTGCCAACTAAGATCTATCAAATCTGGCTAACAGTTGTGAGAACACCCTGCGCTAGCGGTCCAAAGCAGGTAACCCACATTACCTGCTGCAGCATAACGGCTTGCTGCTGCTGGAGAAGTGCTTGGAGCTGCTGGGGAGACAACACTTGCTGCTGGAGAATCTGCTGCATTTGCTGAGGGGTGATCACCTGGGGAGTCATCATGGCCACTGACACAGGTACCTGCACAGAGAAAGAAAGATATCATCATTGAACACGTCTTCGTTCGTCTGCACCACAGCTGTACGTCTTTTTTATTTTGTACCAAAGACGGACCATAATTTTTTACATAATATTTATCACTGTGAAGTTCCAGTTTCAGTCAGAATCTGTTATTTTAAGACCACAGTACTGTGGCACTCTATTTCCAGAGGCATCAGATTCGATCAGACTCAAGCTTTATGTTTCGCATCTCTTATGTATTCCTGCAAGAAATTTCAGCATTGGCTAGTACAAATGTGCATTTAAAAATAAATGATTGCATGGCAGGACTCTCAACACTTCATAATCAATCATCTTATCAAGTGTCATAATGTTACAAATGGAAAAATCTATTGAGACATTTTCAAAAGATGTGATTAAAACAGATGAAAAAATAAGTATCTTAAAGCAGTAAATGTTTTACAGAATAAAGATGCCTAGCTTAGGAAAGTGTTTGTGCAGTACATCATTTTAGCATCAGAAAACTTGCTTAGATGGTCCTTTTAGTCTTATTTATACAGGAAAAAAAATACTGAGGACTTTGTGAATGCAGAAGGGAGTGTACCTCAGCTACCGATCTCTGCAGAGGGAGATGTTTTTCAGTCACTCAAATGAAAACTGAAAGGTTTGCAGACTTCTCGTTAGATTATTGGCTTGTCCACTAACCTCTACAAATGCATTTTTGCATAGATCCTGATTGGGACACAGCTTTATTTTCATCTAATTGTGCACACATGCATGAGCCCTCACCTACACAGGCTCTTAGGTGTAAGCAGCAAAGGCACAGCAAACGTGTGTGTGCGGATGAGAGGGAAGTCCTCTAACAGAGCCTGAGGGATGTGCCGAGCCACTGCAGCAGGTGCACTGTATGAAACCACTGATCAACCAGACCCACACGCAGGCAGACAGCCACCAGCAGGACAAGTTTTTCACTCTTGAAAAAGCAACCACTGCCTCGTCTAGCAGCATTCAACAGTGCTTTTTGCTCTCTGCATAATCGAAGCTGGCATAGAAATACTGTTTTGCAATAACTTTGTAGGACATTGCAGACTTCTGTAAATCAGAAAAATACATATATTTTTAATAAAATAAATCACAAGCAACTCTTAAGAAGAAATACTTTTCTAATACTTTTATTACTTGAATATGTCCCAAAAGGCTTTACATAAAAGCCTTCACGCTTAGAGAAAAACATGTCTTCTACAATTTACATTTAAAAGAAATTACTTCATCCAATACTGTACAGATTACCACCTCTCACACGATTCATCACAACATAAATTTATGTCTTAAAACACTCACTAATGAAAAGTCTGAAAGTAAAAATTCCACTACTCAGAAGTCAGATAACCATTTGCAAACAATGAACGAATTTTAAGAGCAAAAGTTCTGAAGTCCTTACTCTGAAACAGGGGAAGAGACAAACCAGACTTCCATCACAACTGAACTTTTTGGGGAGGATTCATCTCTCACTTTCAGCCATCAGGTGGGACATTTTCTCTCTGCTATCACTGAACTCTTTCTATAGTCAACAGAAAAAAGGAAATCCCAAGGAAGGTATATCTGATATAGTTTGGACTATTTTAGCATGGGATGTACCACTCTCTGAATGTTTCTGTCCCTCCCCATTGAGTCCAGACCTACACTGAGTAGGCATCTAACTTGTTGATGATTAATCTTGGTGACCCCCACTGATTTTGTAGTGTTGAAAACACCACATCTCCATTCAGTGATATTTTATTTTAAGACTACAAAGTCTTAAGGGCCCAAAAAACAACTTGTTACAACTTTGGGATGCACAAGCAGGCAGTAAAACTCACTGACTGCAGCCTGTATGTGAAGGCAGTAAGGTTCTCCTGTTTACAAGAGATCTCAGCTTGCCTTCTTGCAACACTTTCACCTCAGTTATGCTACTGAACTCTCATGTGTGACACGAATGAGGATACAGTGAAGAAGGCAAACACCTTCCCAGTTCAACCATTAGCTTTCATCTTTAAATCTTGAAAGAATTTTCCTGGCCCATGCATGCCTGCCATTCTGCCATACAGCAAATGGTAAGAGTTGCACCACTTCCCCTCTTCCTTTGGCATCCGCTCCTTATCTTCTTCCCCGGCAGATGTATGTTCAAACACACAAGTAAAAATTCTGATCTATACAGAGTGCAAACTGACGTCTCTGGAGGTGGCCCTGACTTGCTTAGGTTCAGAGCTAAAGACTGAAGCCAGTAAGATGCAGGCCACGCTCTGTTCCTCAGTCGGAAGTGCAGCTTTTCTTCCACCAGCCCCATTTGTGCTGGGCTTTGGTACCATCTGTTTTGAACCTCCCTGGCTGCGTACTTGCTCTCATACCTGGAGACACACCTGCTCTTCGTGCTCGAAGAGCTTGTCTTTTCCTGCTTTTTCCTCTATATTTTAACAGTCACTCTCAACAGTATAAGCTGGAGGAGAGAACCTAATTCACTTGTTTTTTGGGATGATGGAAAAAAGCATGAGAATAGGCAGTCATGACCATTAGTAAAAGACATACTTACATAGATGATACCTTAACAGAACTGTGTGTGAGGATCAATGTAAGTATATCATACTCGATAGGCCTTATTCCCTATGGATAAAAGGCACATTCTGAAAACAGCTTGAATTTCAAATCAGCAAAACTTATTAAGCAAAAAGATTTCTCTAATTTTAACTAGGCATTATAAATTGGCACATTTCACAGCCTTCAGGGATACACCTGACTGCACTTTATTTCCTACTGGAACTGTTACAGTGGAACATGGGCCAGAAGAACATCAGAAGGGTGCAATGTTCTGGGAAGTTATGTACATTAGGAATTTTTCTCTGCTTTGGTGTCCGTATTTTTCAAGACTTCTGCTCTGATCTCTCAAAAATGTAGCAAAGAAGCAAATTCCAATTCTTTTTCATGGGAATCTCCCAATTTATCGAAAGCCAGTTCAGACAGAGGGCAACAGAGGGACCCAGAGAAAAGATCAGACCATGTACCGTACTGGGACCTTTCAGAGGGCCGCAAACTGCCAGCGAATTCTCACAGAGATCTCAGGAAAAACTGAAGAGATGAAGTGAAATACTTGGTTTGTGACTGCAGCTCATTTGTCACTAGATGTCCTCAAAGAACTCCATCTCCCAACTCTGTCACAAAGATGATGCATACAGCAACCCTACAAAATGCTGCATCTCAGAAAACCTCTTAAGAACAGTCGGATCAGAGGGTCTATGTTTCAAAGAGTTCCCCATGATTCTGATGCATGCTGTCCACCATTTTTTGGATTACATTAAAAGTCCTGCCAAATAAAACTAAGACATGCACAAGCCAACATATTTTTAACACGTCTAGAAAGAATATCAGGCAAAGCCAAATACAGTAATACATATCAATACACTAAT
>NC_136813.1:168094443-168201943 GCF_951394365.1 Tetrao urogallus | reverse complement strand
TGTTTAAAATGTAGTTTGGTTCCCTCTTTCTGAATAGACTCCCACTATTACTTTTTACCAACTAGTTTCATTGAAAGGTTCCCAGCGTTACAGGTAATGTAAAGTCCATTAGGTCAGGCTCTTCATAGCATGACATGCAGTAAATTACAAGTGCTTCAAGCAGCTCAGTGAATTACAGTTCATCACTTTGAAAGGTTCCCACTACAAGACTACAGATATCAGATCTGGCAGTTAGGATCCAATTAACACTTTGGTCAGAATAATCAGATTGCATGTGTAAGACTTGTATAATTCGTTTATTGCTTCCATGCATCTTCTGTCTGTAGGTAAATTTGTTGCTGTTATTTCAAAGCTTGGAATCAGTATTTCACTTGCCTTTAGGTTATATTTCAAGTGCTTTTGCAGTGCAGTGATGAACTCTCCCTGTTCCAGCAATTTAGATCACTTGTCCTGTAGATATTACTGCTTGAGAAATGGTTTGTTTCTGGTAGTTTTGTTTTGTATTCTTACCATGCCATTATATGTCTAGAAAAAAATTGCTAGCAATTTTTACTAAGCACATTTTACTTAGTGTAACAGAGACAGTTTGCTCGAATGTGATCATTCTGAATCTAATGTAACACCCAGAGACACTGTAAATGACATAGGCATTGACATTTACATGTGTACTGTCATGCAAAACCATTTCCTGCTACACTGGATATAATACAATAACTGAATGAAAAAAACATTCTGGTTTTGTGATACCATTTTTCAAGCCATGGTCAGCGTACATAAAGGTTCTTCAGGATAAACCTCATCAGTGCAGAGTAATGGATTTCAAATTCTGTATTCTTACCTAGTGCTTTTCAGCAAATTGCACTTCCAAGTCTTACAGGCAGTTAGATTCCTTGGAAAGAACTCAGCTTGCCCAGTGTCCCACCTCTTCCATGAGAGGGCAGGAATGAACAGAAATACAAATACTGCAAGTCTGAAATGCAGAAACCTGTGAACTGGATAAGCCAAAAGCTCACAGACTACTACCACTCCGCCATGTTGTATTTCATAGCTCAAAATATTCCAGCTGTGTTTAAGATACAGTGTTTTTGCTCCCCTCTGATAATCCAGCCCATGCAAAAGTCAGGCATATAAAAGTTTATGTCTAACTCACATACACAACAACTTATGCTCAGGCTCCTCATATATGAATTTTAAATATGACAGGAGCAAGAAATAAATCAGAAACTCAAACGTATTCACCATTTTTAAGCTGTTTCAAGAGCAAACATCTAAAGCTTTAAGGATTCAAGATGTGAGTAATGGGATATGAAGCTCTAGGTCACTGGTACAAATTTGCCCCTGATCAATGACATCCAGGAATTACTGCTAGCTGAAACTATTTGATGGCCAATAATAATTCCTAGTTTCAGACAAGATTCTAATGAGCTATAGTCCTCATAAAAAATTACCATCATAATGAACTACAAGACTTACAGAAAGCTCAAGGACTGTGTGGCTTACAGTCTAAACTATTGTTCTGAAAGCACTGCACTATCTGCCACATGGAGAACTGGATCTATCTGCATTGTTTCCCTGCTAAAGGAAGACGCTAGCATGTACACTGTCTGCAGCCAGGTACATCACAGCATGCAGCTTTAACAGTTCAATTTAGGAGGAGTTATCTATCTACTATTTATATAGTTAAGAGAAAAGCTTCTTTAGACGGCAACTCAAATGGAATAAATTGAGCTCTGCTCTGAATTTTGAATTGTTTTGTGTGAGAGCTTCCTTCCCATGAATCATGCAAGGAACTTCTAAATTTAGGCATGTGACATTAGGTGATGAGAGTATTTCATTTACTCTCTGACACAGAACATAGCATTGGTGCGCTGCTGAATCCCACAGAAGCGAAGAAGCAGAGGACTACACATGCTCAGCCATTCAGAACCAGTAAAATTATTATCAGAGTGCAAGTGGACTATTCTCAGTAAATATATACCACAGTTAAAAAGCTTTTTTAAAATCTTATACAGATGTTTGAGTAAATCAGCATACTGTGCTAAATTATGGGATAATTTCTATTATTGATACATACAAGGCAGCCTTTGAAATTTTCAGAAATACTGATTTTGGCTGACTTAAGGTTCTATTGTTGTGTGTGGGTTTTATTTTTTTTATTTTTATTTATTTTTTTTTTTGTTGTTGTTGTTATCTGGAAGGGATTTAATTTGATATTCTAAATTTCTAATAAAATTCACCCAAGCCAACTTAAATATTCCTTCTCCAAATTCCCAAAGCAAACCCTACCTTGAGTTACCTCAATTACAGCAGCACATAAACATTTTCTGTATTTGCATTTTTGTTATCCTGTAAAACATGCAATAGGCTGAAGGCTCTCTGAGAAGTGGATTATTGCACTGATCTCCTCTAAGGGTCTGTGTTTTAAGGGAAAGTAAAGACTAGCCAGTAGAAATCTCTTTCGAAGAGCCACAAAACAATTTGTCTTTTGCCCTCTTCCAGCTTAAAGCAGAGGAGTGTCATGCAATTCTTCTTGCAGATAGAAAATAGAGACAACTCCACCTATCTGAAGATAGTCATTAAATAGTAAAGACAAAAAGATAGAAATTCAGAAAACAATTCAGCCCAACACAGTTTTGAATATTTAAAATCCCAACTATCAGTGCGATGCCCTCTTTTTGCTAACTAGCTAGCAGACCTCAGGTGACCAAAAGCAACAATTTCTACTAGGTCTCAAAAATGGGGCACTAAATCAGGGTCTAATGTGTAATTATGAAGATAGTGATTATTGGAATATACGTAACCAACACCCATGTGGTACGATTTTCCAAGCTGGACAATAGCCAATCCAGAGCCCCATTTCAGCATTTATAATTACAAGCATGCAGGAAGAAACCACTGAATTCAACAACCTCAGCAGAAATTGATATAAATATGTTCAAGAGTGAAAATGCCCTTTTACAAGCGCTAGCCTGTTGATTCTGGCAGCCCTGCATGACGCAGGACACAGGAGCACCAAGAGCCTTCAATCACCCTGGCCTTCAAGATGTAAAAAAGACACTGATCAGACTTCACTTATAGAATGCTCAGTTTTTCTGAGGAAGGTGAAGACAGGGCGGAGGAGACAGGGCTTTCTCCAGTTACTCTTTGTGCTCATGTAGTTTGGCCACACACAGTTATATGCCTGATTTGCACATTAGCTTGCTTTCCCTTGCTTTTCCCCTTACCTTGGGATCAATTAGATGTTAAGAAAATAAAAATAATTATTTTAACAGAATACTCAAAAACATATTTTTACTAGCCTTTAAATTTATTCTTTAGTTTTTCATCATCAAACAACCATATGACTGTCACCAGAAGCAAAATAACTCTGTATCTGAACAAGTGGCAGACGACAACTTTCATCTCCAGCTCACATTGTGCTCCCCAGGCAAAAACTGCAGCCAGTACACGGGATACTGAACTCTATTCCTTGTAACTACTGCACATCAGACATAAGAACCCACTAAAGGACAGTTTCATATAGAAAGATAAGAGACCTGGATCATCATGATTTGGGTATCAATGCCACCTTGAGTGGGACATCAATGATTTCAGTTCCATATTGTCCCTCTTCCTCCTTGGCAGTAACCAACTCATTTTGACCTTTGAGATTGTCAGTCCCTGCCCAGCTTTGGCCATCAATTAAAACAAAGCAAGAAAACAGCAAATAACACTGTCAAGGGAAGCCATAACCAGAACAACAAAGCACTTGTCTAGCCATGCAACTTATACATCTCATTTTGGAAATCTTTAACTTTCTACAGCAATTTCAAAATAGCTCTTCGTTAAAATTTGAAAAACAGTGCTGTGGAGTAGAGAGTAATTTGTCAGCACTTTTATTGTTTATGTGTCTTCAGGGTGTATGATGGAAAGGCAAGGCTTCTTGGACAGGAGGAAAATGGATGAATTCATCCTTAGTGAATTAATGCATGGTCTTTACACTTCATTTCTAAGACGCTGTTCCAGTAAAAAATCATACACAGGATTTTTTAAAAGGAAAAGAAATGACCCAATGCAAAGCATTTTGAGTAGGGTTTGTGTGTTTTAACAGTTGTGTGGATGCATTTTACAAAAATTATCTCAAAAGATCTGGAGTACGAAGCGCTGGAAAGCACATTCCCTTGTGAACGTGAGCAATGACTGTCAAGTAGACAGCTAAGATAATTCTTATTTTTTATTTGCTATACAGCAGACAGAACAGCCCAGATCCTGCTGATACTTTTAATACTGTCAAGGCCACAATGTGTTTCAACACAACAATAGAACAGTTTTCACCAGAAAAAACACAAACTCAAACACCAGTCTGAAAAAGTGTTCTAAACATGATTAGTGCCATGGCAGCGTCATCTGCAATGGTAACACACTGATAAGGGACTGCTGTAAAGCTATTTTATCCTGAGCTATCATTCTGCTCAAAAAATGTAACAGACATTTTGCAACCTTAACTCCAGCTGAGGGGGACAGCACCCCACAAGGCTCCTTGTAAGGTCTCACATGAGCTACTGTACTACTGTATCCTGCAGCAACCCTAGCATTACTTCATTCAGATGAAAATTCTCAAAATTTGCCAGAACCCCATATCTGATGTCTGTATACATATCAGGTATTATGTACTGATCATCTCCTTATTCACTTTCTCATTCATTTCTTGCAAAAATACGTGCTTTGCATAGGCATTTACAACTGCATGTGCACCTGATTTTCCTTTCATTTGAATGCTCTGGTCAACTAGAGCCCACTGAGGTATTTCATGTTCTCATGATGCATCATATGAATGTGAGAAATCTGTTCTATATAAAATACAACTAACCTTGCATACAAAATACACATTTTTGCATGTCTCATACCATTTTGCTATCTATCATGCATACATACAAGTGTGTTATCTGCATGACAAATTCAGTGTTTGAGAACTGCAGTCAGGCCTGTCCTGGTGTACATAATGAATTTTCTGTCTCTGATATTTTATGGCATCGTGTGGCACTTTGGTAAGAGATACCATGGGTATTAACTTCAGTAATTTTTAGCCTAATTCTTAAGTAAGCAGTACAGAATTACAGAACAGTAACTCAATTTTTTTTTGTTAACTTTAATAAAGAAATATTGTGTCAGTGAATAAACTGCTTATGAACATCAGAAGAATTGAAAAAGCAAAATGAGATCCAATGGGAAACACCAAAACCAAACCACGAGTCTGTCACAGCAAAACCTCTCTCTCTTTACCTCGCGCTAACTCATACAGTTGATGTATCTCAGCCTAACAGAAAACTTATTGGAATAATCATTTTAATAATTTCCTAGTATCTTATCATGAACAAGTTGACTCTTATACCAGGTTTGTGTTGAACAGTTTTAAGCATCTGACAGACATGTCTGCTTGCCCTGGGCACTTCCTCCAGGCAGCAAAAGACATTATGAAAAGCTGGGAACTGATCCAGTTCAAGTCAAATCAGCGCTGGCGATACCTATCTCTCTTTTCTACTACACACAAAGGTGAGACTCTGATTCGATCAGGCATATCAAAATTGAATGCCTTTAGGATAGGTAGGATGAATCTGGACTGTTTAGTAGTCCATTTGGAAGGTCGCAGAGCTCCTAGGTGAAAATGGCAGTAAAATAGAAAACTAACTTCTCAGTTCCTTGTTCTGTGCACCAGGAATTGCTTGCTAAGCTTAGAAGATCCAAATCAGTAATCTTATTAGTGCAGATACATCCTAAAAGTATAAGGAGACTTTGCAAATAAACTGGAGGAAATAAAAGCCAAGAACAGGTCTAAAAGAAGCCAAAGCCAATGGTTTCAGCAGCAGGACATTTCTGCTAGCTTGGTCATTCCCACCAGACTTGGGACTGGTCCCTGATCCAAACTGCTCGAAACAGTGCAAAGAAGCTTTCTTCTACCTGCTCTTTTACCCAAATAGACTTCCATCAGCAGTCTTGGGAGACTGCCAACTCACAGAATATATTTAAACATTTTCCACTTACTGAAATGTCACCTCCTTCATTAGACACAGGTGAGTGTCTCTGTCCTTTCACTGTCTTTCTATGTCACCTGCCAATGACTTTTTGTTCAAGACTATGGAAACACCATATTCGGTCTCCTCAGTCTCTTTTTTTAGCTTACATTAATGCCCACATTTGTAACCAAATTAAGAAGCATCACTTAAGAGATAAAGAAAATTTACAGCTATCTTTCAAAACCATGGAGCGCTCTCTTCAGCCACTGCTCAGATCTGAAGATCTGAAATCCTCCCATCTCTTCACTTTGTGAGCACAGTGTCTGGAGCAACGCAGCTGTTTCTGCAAACTACTAAAACCACAGAAAATAAGCCTGAGTCCCATCATATTGAAAAGCATGGCAAAGAAATTTATATATCTCCAACAGGAGCCAAATTTAGTACTGGTACAGCATGTGATATTCACAAATTGCCTCACTGGAACACGCAATCTCATACAAGCACATACAATGGAATGACTGAAGGAGAAGTAATGATGGAAAATTAGTGATACACTTCTTTAGAAACAAGTTCCAAGTACAAATTTTCTTAATACACACACACACAAAAATAAAAAGACTCCATTTCAGTAAAAGGTTTACTAAAGTAGAGCTGAGAAACATGTATTTTTTTGAAAAGTTTAGAACTTCCAGTGCAAAAAGTATTAAAATTACTTTCTTTTATCATTTTAATAACAATGTCTGATTTGTCAAAATAACAGTTAAAAAGTCTATAAATATCTGTTCAGGGATTATTCCAATTGCATGAAAAACTCTAGTGGAGAAATGACACAGAATATAGAACTATCATCACACATTTGCATATAAAAGGCTGTTTAAAACTGATGGGCACATAAACAGAAAATACATGCTATAAAATTAGTCATTTTAAGGATGGATCTTTAAATAAAATGGCAGAGTACTTTCATTTTAGCTAAAGATGAATCACAATAATGGTGTAGCATCTAGGAACACATCTTCTCCAGTTTTGTATACCTGTAATATTTTGATCATTGTAATGTTTGACCATATCCTCATTAACTTACCTGAAAATATTTTACACATTACTTCAATAATGTATTTTGGTAAGCATGTAGCTACATATTTATTAAATAAAAGTATTATTTTTCCTTTCACAAGAAGATGAGAACTGTGATTTACTACATATTGGAGACTGACAGAAAAACATATACAGCACCCTCATGGCTACCAAAAAGTATGCAAATTTTTGAAGTTCTTATGATGCAACATTTGCAGAGAAATGAGTAGCTCTAACAAGCTCACCAAGAGACAACATTGTTTTGGGCCTCCAAGATCTTTCATTCAGAAACAGAAGCCGCAAACTTCAAGCTGAGTCCCACACAGAACAAACACTGAATTTAAAGTGGTGCACACCATAAAAAAAGGATATTGGAAAAACAAGGAATCAAACAAAAATAAACAAAAAAGCAATTCTATGTTCCAATCATAACTGAGCACACGGACAAGGGCCAAAACCACATTCTAGAGTCTGGCTGGTCTGAAATGTTGGTTAACTGACAGAGATTCTGTCTTTTCTCTTAATTGTTCCGCTTTGGGTAACTACTGGCTCCTGGTTTAGGAAGTGCACAGACCTATGTGAATAATATAATTCTGTACAAACTCCTATTTGCCTCTTGTTTTTTATGTAAAATTGGGAATTTCCAAAGAAACTACCAAGAGATTGTCCAAATAAAATTCAGATTTTTATTCTGAGATTAAAAGATGTAGCTTCTTTGTTTTGAATTACTCATAAAAACAAACCAAACAAGCCTGTGTACACTAAATATGCATATAGGAATAATTACTGTAACCACTGATTAGCTATCTAATTTGAATTTCATTTCATGAGAAGAAATAAGGTAAAATAAAAATACTTCTTCTCAAAAGCATTATTACGCTAACTACAGAACAAAATGACAGAGAACAACTTGGCAAGTGAGCAAAATCAATCTATCTTCAAAACAGAATAAATTGTTTCATTTGTGTCAGATGTTTGCCCAAAACAGCTTTGCAAACTTCAAGCAAGGGAGATTCCACAACACCTCCAGCTATTCCAACGCTCTGCTTTGCTTACTATCCAGAATTTCTTGACACCTGATTTCCTTTGCATCAATTAAAGACAGTTATTGTTTGTAGACAAGTCCTTACTAGTATGAAAATCTCATGATTATGCAGTGATGCAATTTACTGTCAAAATGAACACTCTGTAATAGTAAAGACAAATAATTTTCAATGCTACTCTGCTATTAAATTCTCGCTAAATATTAAATAAAGTTTCATCCTCTATTTTTATGCCTGCCTATAACTCTCAGAAACATAAGAAATTATCTGTTTCTACATAAAGATCGGATCCACCTCTGAAAACAGTTCCGAGCTGAAATTGGCTTTGGCTTTGCTACCAAGAGCAACAGCAACAACAACTGGTTGCCATAGAGTTGCCACAGCAAATGAAGGTCTGGAAGAAGAAAGTCTGGAAGTACTTCTTTAAATACACTATCACCTACATTATTGTTTCGACTAAAGGCAGTATTACAGTTCGCTTGGACGCAGTGGTCACGATACTCATCATAAGAAAAAAAATAAGCATTGCTGTTTATGATTTACCAGAGCTTCCACAGCTCTTCAAATCTAGAAAACATCGAGATCTGCCTTTAACTTGAAATGAATGACTGAAAAATTATTTTCCTTCCAGAAAGCAATTTCAGAGCTACAGTTTCAGAAACCAAAAATAGAAACACAGCTAGCGTGCTACAGAATTGCTTCCCTCTTGCTCACAAATGCCGAAAAATAGTCCAATTCAAAGCTATAAAAAATTAGAAATAATCAAGACCATGAAAAGGAACTTCTTTGATGCACGAGCAATTCTAAAAGGCTAAAAATATTGTTATTTTTTCAGATGCAGATTTTCTTTTCCTTTACAATCAAAATTTTAGAATAGAAAATTATAAAATATTAGTGAGGAAATTTCAAAACGAAAGTTCTGTTTTCAGATAAAACTCACATTGACATTATCCATCTTCAACAGGTTGGTATTAAAAATGTGATGAAAAATGTCAAAATGCTTCATTTTTGTCAACATCTTTTTTTTTTTTTTTTTTTTTTTTTTAAATATAAAATTAATGGAATAAATTCCAGACTGTTTTAGCAGTGAGAAGTAATAATTTAAAGGATTGTAAATGTTAATAAAGCTCTGGTATTTACTGTCTGAGGAATTATATTGATGCTGTTAAAATATTTCTCTTTTTTTGTTGTTACTCTGGCCTTTCAGAGGGGTAGATCTTTACTGTGACAAACCCTACAGAGGCCAAAATATCAGTTTACAAAACTTGTAAAGAAACTCCTTATTTCATTTGAGGAGTGTCATGTGCATTCACATCACGTTACATGTCACAAGGGCTAGAAGGAATTTCAAAGAGAAGAAAATACGAGATCTGAATGGTCAACTCAGAGATTAAAAACAAGAGTTGAGGACAATTACCTAACTTGTTAACAAAGGCTATCTTTATTTTCTCTATAAACCTAATGAAGGCTATGCAAATATTAAACAGTGGTAACAAACATAAGGAAATTAGAGCAAAATTTACCTAAAGAAGGAAGGAAAATGCATTCCGGCCATACGGGTAATTAGAGAAGGAACCATTCTGTTGGAACACTCATGTTTAGAGAACTGCTGAAGGAGTTAGGAGTTAGATGTGCATGCACGCATCTTTCTATCTGTCTGTTTCTTCTCAGCAGTTATAACCCAGTCATCATTGGGAGCTTCTGAATGGCAAACTCATTAAAGAGGCTAAAGCCATATTCTCACTAAGTTTTGCTTCATATAAGACATCCTGAAGTACTTTTTAAGGCAAATCAATTTTGAAGGAAATCAAAACATATCTCCCAATTTAAGATGGAAAGGTAGAGAGAAATGAATGATTACAATCTCTCTGTTACTTTGCAGGTGATGGCACGACACATGGTTTTTGGAAATGAACTCGGAGGGAGCTCTGGGTGCACAGACCTTTGACAAAACTATCTCCCTAACTCCCATCTTACACTGACCATGTGGACTTCACTGAGCATGGAACATTAAAAAGAAAAAGACTGCAGGCTATAAAACTTTACATTTGCAGTAAGGTATACTGCAGGGATGCACGTCAGTTCCTTATAAAATGTCTAACATTTCTCTGCCTTCTATACACAGGATGCAGACAATTACGAAGAACCCTCACTAGGCACCTTTGTTACTTCAATTTCACTACAAACCCTCAGAGATAGTTCACACTTTTTACTATGGAGCACAAATGCCTCTTACTTGCACTAACAAGACATTTGGAAACATGACTGTCTGAAAATTCCTAGAAGTCTAAAGTTTGTATCACATACAAAGTAACGTATCTGTTTGGTGAAATGGATTACCAGATCTGGATTTCTGAGCAGCTGGCTTTTGAGTATCTTAAAACATTTTACAACAGGCTTTTTGTATCATACAACCTCTAACCATGCTCCACCACACTCTCTTTGACATATATTTACACACTGCTTTCTGCTGTATTTCACAGTCTTTGTTTAACACACTGAAGTGCTAAATAATGAGATATTGAAGCTTCACTGTTACACTCAGCCAAATGTTAAGCACGCTATATGTTACAGCAGCAACAACAACAACAACAACAACAAAGTTTGGGTCTCTCTGCACAGCTCAAAAATAATTGGAAGAACTAAATAAATAATAAAAACAGGAAATAAAACATATTTTAGCTGTCCATTATCTTGGGAATATTGTTTTAACAAGACATATAGAATCACATTATCATTCTATTATTTCAATAAGCTTGATGTTGTTACAAGACTGAGACAGTTATCAAAGCAGAGGATCATTCTCCTACAGAAGGATCACATCACTTAATGGGATAGAGATGTCACATAAACTACAGTGACAAATAGATAGCAAAATACAGGACTGAGCTTGTAGCAGTAATGATTTTATGTTAGCATACATGGCTACATCAACATAACTGATATTTGACATGAATACAGATATATCTGGTTTTGAAACTGATACCATTATAATGCTTATTCCACAAAATCCCTCACAAATTCATCTTTTATTGTATTCTCACACACTTTTAAAATGGGTGCATTTTTCCTATTGTCTGCGGTTTCAGTGATTTCTCATCGACTCAGGTATAACGATGAGTTTAAGAAAACCTTCTTTTCAAATTAATTGAACATTTATGGTAAATATTATAAAACTTCTATCATTGAGGACATTCCGTTCTCAAGGTTTGCAAGTTTTTGCAACTAAACTTGTGTACTCAAAGAAATCTGAGGAATTATTCTTCAAGGCCCAGTACATTCCTGCTGTTTCTTAGTAACTATGAGCCAAACAAACACTTCTTACATCATATAGTTTTAGTAAAAAAGAGTAGGTTCTGGACATGCAATTTATTTTACAGCTTGCTTTCTGGGCGCAGCTAATGCAGTGACCACCATCCCACCTACGCTGCAAACTGAAGTTTGAGACATACTGAGATCTGAGATATTCACAAACTGCTTTCTCTACACGTTTTACCTTCAGACATACAGCATCCTGCATACAACAGCATCCTGCTGTAGATGATTTGGTGTCACGTTCATTATTAAAAGATATTAAAATAAATGCATAGTTGCAAGAAGATCTGAGTTTTCATAATTTTGGAGCTGGCTCTGGTTTTGCAGGTAAAACAAGACTTCCCCTTACATATATCTGGATGACATGTTTGTAAGAGGCATGGATGGAGGCAGCTTCACTTCTGCTAGCTTTAGCTACTGCACATGCATTGCTTTCTTTTCATGTAGTTCATTACAGACACACACATTATTGTTGTTATTGACACCACATTAAGAGCGCAAGTTGAGTTTGAACAACCACCTGAGACCACATAAAGATACGATTTTAACTACAGTGCTACCGGGCAAACACAACCTATCCATGTAAAGAAAAACATAAGACTTTAAAGTGTGTCATGCATAGTTATGTTTATGAACAAACAGAAGATGGAAGGGTGACGTGGTTATTCAACAGGTCAGGGAAGTCACTTTATTCTCAAGCGGTGAATCCAGGCAAAGGTCAGTTCAGGAATAAATGCCAAACAATACCTACATTCAGGTATCACTTCTAGGTTACTACTAAATGCCAGCTTCATAAGGCTATCAGCACACACAATTTTCCAAATGGATAATCCTATTTTTATTTTCTTCTGTTTGAATTAGGATCATAGAGCAGTCACTATTTCAGCAACATAACAGCTGCTGAAAAAACACTGATTTCAACAGTACCTGCTGAATTTCTTATTCCTCAGGAATCCACACTGCAGACACTCCCATCCTTCTTTATTCCATAGTTCTGGAAGTTGTTACCCAGACACTATGTGTGATGCATAAACTTTCCCAGCTTCAATAGCAGACTTAGGCAATAGCTAAATTTGGGGAATGGATTACTACGATCTGACTTGAAGCAGAACTGAAATGGTAAAGCTGACTGAAGAAGATAAACCTTTTACTGGAAATATATTTTCTGAATTCTCCAGTATTTCACCTTTAGTGTTAGCCAAAATAAGATTATATGACCAAAGACTTCGTATTACTTCTTTCTTTGCAGATTATCATGTTTGATCATGGAAACTATTGCAAGCTGTAACAGCTAAAACAAAATTTGCACGGCCATCTCAATGGTATTTCCATGCACATGATAAGTCTGATCCTGTGATGCTTGAAAACCAAGGAGTACCAGTTGGTTGTTTCACTGTTACTTTCAGACAATTCTGCTACTTGGCACAAAATAGAAGTGTTGCCAGGAATGCTGTCTACACCCTGAGTGAAAAACAAAGTTCCAAAGGTGAATGTGAGGGACAGAAACTATAGAAATGATGAAAAAATTCACTTACATTTATCCAAGATGTCTGTCGCTATTAGTGTAGAAACTCTGCTATGGGCTGAGGTCACAAGACCCTGTAAGCTGAAATAGAGAAGCTTCAGCTGAGGGTAACTGAAGCTGCAGCACATCAAAATACATATTAGGGTTAGAAGTACTGATTGGAGTTTTAATTTCTTGATCTATTTTTCCCGAGGTAAGAAAAGTGACCTCTACTTTTTGGTCATTTTTCAATCCTGGAGGGAAGCGACTTTCAGTATTATGAGTATCATCTACCTCATTAAGAGTGTTTATGTATGTTATATACAGTACATTATATGATAGTATGATGCTTCCATTGCCATGAGTTTGGAGTTGCCACATTATTCATAGATGGGGAAACTACACGTGATTTATGCAGATTCTCCCAAACAAAACTAGAATAAACCCTTATACAACATCACATCATCATGTATGTAGCAAATGTACATAAATGAAAAGCTAAAATATTTAAAAATGTGTTTAAAATATTTAAAATGTGTTAAAATTCATCACGGAGATTTTTTTCCTTAATTTGCTTTTTAACTAAAATTTAAGTCTGGGGAGTCTGATAACTTTTACATAGAATAAACTTAGAAATACTAGAATAACTTCAAAATTATTTCTGAATGCATCTTAGTACTGCAGTTTGAAAATCTATTGCATCTTAGTCTCCCAGGGCTTAACAAGTGTGTGATCTACAAGGCAGAAGGAATCTTCTCTTAACCAGTGATATAAAGATTCTACTGCTGGCTTCAGCACGATGCAGAATTTGTCAATTTGTCACTAATTTTGGATTGAATGTTCCCCCTTCTGGCTCACATTTCATTGTATTTTTGGGAAGAGAACTGACATGCAAGAGCTAAAAAAAATAGGAGAAAACAGAAACTATTACCCTAGAAAATCAGCGTTAAGAGTGGAGTTCAGAACAACAGAAGGAAACAGACTGGTAAATTCACTGAGAAAAGTGCATTACAAACAGCACTGCCATTTATTATTTGTACTTGTATTGCACATGACATCTGCTAATGTAAATAAGTACTGAGAATCACAGCATCATAGAACAGCCCAGTTTGGAAGGGACCTCAAAAGACCACCAGGTCCAGCCATTCATGGGAAAAGCAAGCCTAGATGAGATTATCTAGCACCCTGTCCAATTGCATCTTGAAAATCTCAAGTGATGGGGGTCCTACCAGATCCCTGGGGAGGCTGTTCCCAGGAACGATTGTTTATACTTAAAAAGTTTATTTTTCATATGAAGACAAAATCCCTCCCTGTGCAATGATACTTGTTGCCCTTTGTCCTCTCCCTGTGGCTTCCAGTGAAAAGTGAGCCTCTGTACATACGCACGTATAAGCAAACACGTGCAATACGCAAACAGATTTTTAGACCGTAGGCAAATCTGTATCTGATAATAAGAAAAACAATTCCAAGAGCAGAAGGAGTGCAATGAAATCCAAACTACAGAAATTCTGAATAACAAGAAAAGCACAGAATAGTATATACAGATGAGGGAATTCTGAGATAGCAAAAGTACAGTGAAGGGTAGAATCTCCATGCAAGGTTAAAAAACGAAACTGGCATAATATCATATGGACATTTACTTAGTTTTTTGTGCAATCGTAATGAGATTGATAGTAGGTGAAAATAAGTGGGTAAAAACTAAGAAACTATTGGGATACTGTAACACTTTGTCATACTCAAACAGGGTGAATCATTAAGAAATCCAGGGAAACTGTTCCATGCTATAGACTTTTTTTTTTTTTATTTTTTTATTTTTTTTTAAATAACTCAAGAATCCATCAGAATCCTACCAAAAAAGGTAGTCAAAAATATCATTCAAAAGATCAGCAAAGATAATGTGATTCCAAAAGAAATCAGTTATGGACGAAAAAATAGGCAAAACTTTCCTGCCAAACAAACAAACAAAAACAATGTTGCATTTTATTTCCTTTCAGTAGAAAAATATAGCAGGATGTTGTTCAAACTATGAGTCTAACTCAGCAGGAGAGGAGAAGTGGTGGCTAAAGTATCCATAACGGAACACTAAACGCAGATCTGAGAACTAGTCTGAAGTTTCATGAATGCATGTAAGCTGAAACTGAATGACTATTTTCCAGTCTTGATGGGATAGATAGATGCCACATTGCCATATACCAGCCGGAATTAGTTGCTCTCCTTCCCCAGATGAGAAACATTAACAAAAAAATAACAAATTGAAATTGAATTTATTATTCTCACCATGACTGGTCTAACAATTCACTCAGTCTAAACACTGTATGTTAGACGATGTAGAATGTAGTCTGATATGCTCAATGTGGGAAGAGGAAAAGCTCTGTCGACAGTGAGTTCATATTGTTTCATAAGCAGTAATTTATTAGGAAGGAAATTAAAAAAAAAAAAGAGGGGTACATTGCTATGTCCAACACATAAAGCCAATGCTAAAGACAGTACATGTGAATTTGAGGTTAACTACACAATCAAATGATAAAAATAGGAATTTCTGCCATGCATTTTATTAGATCACGATTAGATATCCAAATCTATCTCTTAAAAGTGTGCTGACTATGCCCTGACAACAATGTGTTGACCAGAAGTGCCTTGTTTATGAATGGTGACGAGGCTCTCAAGCCTAACTGTTACATTGAATGGCTGGGACGCCGTGTAGCCACCGAATGTTCAGTGAAATAAATCCCCCTTCCAACACACCAATTAACAAAGTTCCCTCTGGTACGCGCCCCATGCAGTCACTTGTATTTATGTTAAACAGATGTAAAAACAGACTACTCTGTACTGACTTCATAAATTCAGCCTGTATCAGCTAGATGCAATGCCCTAAATCTTACTCCAGATGAACAGCAGAAGAAAAACAGCATTCACTTTAGTTTTCATTCAAATATGAATGAAGACTGCTGCTGAAAGCCTCAATCATTTCATTCCATCCCAGGACAAACACACCTTGCAGCCAAATAGCCTATACTGTACCTGAAGAAACAAACAACCCTCAAATTTCTTTCCCTCCCTTCAGTTTTGAAGAAAAACTGTCTTAGGAATAAAATGAAAAAAAAAAAAATCTTACAACCTATACACACACCAATATAGACAGAAGAAACAGCCAAGCAATTTTAGGTACTAACATGCATATTAAAAAAAACTATCGAAAAAATCTGACATTTTGGGAAGTCAGATACTCACAAGACTGGCTTTTATAGCCATAGCTACATAATTCATGTTTTGAATATAGTTCCACAAGTAGAAAATACTAAATAAATGCTTTATATTGTGCAATAGTTCAGTACAAACTTTTCAAATATTATATACCCTTCAGATATATACAGATTATGAGATTAGATGTGACAGTAAGACTGGCCTCGTTAGAGATACACATGACAAACTTAGCCAGCCAGCAAAGGTAACAATCACCATTTTGATAATCAATTTCAGAATTGAATTGAATTTCCAGAAATGACTTGAATGAAAATTAGTTCACAGAAGAATGGGGATTAGTACAGTATTTTACATTAATTACTTGGATAAAAATGAAATAAAATACAATTTTAAAAGAGGAAACTATATTATTTTGTAAATATTTACAGATTAATTCAAATTTATCAACTACTGAAATTAATCAAAAAGCAGACTGACGGCACCTCACGCAACAC
The DNA here is from genome assembly GCF_951394365.1 of Tetrao urogallus. Lineage (NCBI taxonomy): Eukaryota > Metazoa > Chordata > Aves > Galliformes > Phasianidae > Tetrao > Tetrao urogallus. The sequence continues at coordinate 168,185,313 of NC_136813.1, read as the reverse complement.
TTATGGTGATCACCATAAATCCAGACATTGTATCAGATTTCATCAGATAGAGGTCATATTTTAAATGAAGTTAGAATTTGTTATGCATTATTCATCCATCTGAAAATATTACATGTTGGGACAACTTTTTATAGTTTATTACCATAGCACATTACAAAATGCATTTGCAAAATAAATGTTTAACCGATGATTCTATGACAAGTCGTTTCAAAGCATATTATAAGATGCAAATATTGTTAAAATACGCCTGCATGTTTAATGCATGAATTACAGTCATCAGATGTGGTATGAATTGTCACAAAATTTAACAAATGATAGTAAGATATTTATAAATGGCATCTAAACATAAAATGTGCACGGAGAAGTAAATGGTACTAAAATAAATCCTTGTATGAAGGCTCTTTTTTCCCTTGTCTCTCTTTCTACAGAACAAACCAAGTGAGGTGATTTCATGGCTTGGATCCCTCTAAGCAATGTCCAAGATAAACTCTTCTCACTAAGCTTCCAAGGCAGCCAGAAACTTCACTCTTCAAAAGCTTTCCAGAATAAAATCACAGATAGTTATCTATCTGCTAGACAGCATGGATTAGCTTTAACAGCACTTTCAAACTGTTTCTTATGAAGAATTAAACTGTGCTGGATAAATCTGAGAGTTTACTTCTGCAAACACATTACCTGAGGAGGCAAACTGTTGAAATTCTTCATGACAATTCTTTGCTCATCAGAAAAATCAACTTCAACACATAGAGAAGAGCCTTATCTTTCAAATACTGCTCATTTGATCAGCAATATTCAGTTTACATACACTGATCTACATGAGCCTTTTATTACTAGTATTTAAAATTTAACACCATAAAGAAAAATGTTGATGAGAGAAATGGTATTTATGTTTTTTAGCATTTGTGCATAACAGAGAGCTGTCATCAAAATACTTCTTAGTCAATTACCGAAACTAACTGGTCTGCTTGAAGGAGAAATTTATATCCATCCCATTCGTAAGAGTCAGACTGCAAGGCTGACAAGATCCTAAAGTAAAGAACAGTCCTCACTTCCAAATTCAGATGACTGGAAAAAAGAACAGACTGAATGAGTGAGAATGAGGGTGACTAAAGAGAGATACCACAGTCACGTCCTGTCAGCTTTTGTGCAGATTTGTGAGTATGTGAAATCATTCATAATTACAATACAGAACTTTAATGATTTCACTGTAACTGAGTAATGTTATAAACCTACTTTAAATCTGCCAGGTTTCAGTTGCTGGAGAAGTTGATCTCCAACTTCTGAAGCACTGTCAAAGAGCATTAGCTGGATCTGAGATGTCTGATCTTGTGATAGGAATGTTGACATTGTTCTGTCTCTTAATTTTCTCTGAAGTTAAGCACGATTAGGTACTGAAGCAGGACCTCAGGGCAGTAAAAAAGGAAGTAAAGTAATAATTTTGAGAGAATGTGCGAGAAAAAAAATTACACAGCTTTAAAAATAAACTGGACAAATTCATAGATGAGAAAACTCTGTTTCATGCTTTTGAAAAGGAAGTATTCTGAAGCTTCACACTTCTTGGAGAATGTAAAAGGGAAAGATCTCAACTTTTCACCCTGCCTTGCCATTCCACCTTCCCCAGCCTATGTAACACACCTGGGTTGGGCAGCTGCACATACATGTAGCAGGAGCTGGTTTGGCATCACCGCTCCTGTACTCCGTGGGACTTAAACAATGTTTTCAGAAGCCTGGATAAGGTACTATGAGACGTGGCATCTCAGAGGATGCACACATTACCTGCCTGAAGTTTACACTTTCTGTGGCTTACGTGAGAGCGGTCTTTGAGGGAAGCGCAAATGAATGCGCATCTGAGGAACCTGCCTAAGGAAGGCTCTTACCTTCTGATCTGCGGTGCTGCAAAACACTTTCAGTGGCTCATTATATAGTTCCATTTGGGAGAAGAAAAAAGATACTGGCACTCTAAAAACAAAATTATTTATTTTCCGAATATTTCATGACAAGGCCTGCTTTGCACATTCAAGCCTTCTTTTTTTGGTACCTATGGTAACTGTTTTCAATGTTACACTTTTTCTCCATCATAAAATGGCCTGGGTTGAAGAGGACCTCAAAGATCATCTAGTTTCAATCCCCCTGCTACGTGCAGGGTCTCCAGCCACTAGAACAGGCTGCCCAGACCCACATCCAGGGTGGCCTTGAATGCCTCCAAGGATGGGGCATCCACAACCTCCTTGGGCAACCTGTTCCACTGCATCACCACCCTCTGTGTGAGGAACTTCCTGCTAATACCTAACCTAAACCTCCTGCCTCAGTTTAAAACCATTCCCCCTTTTAAGGTCATATTCCCCTTTTAAAAGATCAGTCTTATGTATATACAGCAAAGCCTGGGTTGGAAAAACTCAAAAACCACCTTTCTATTTTCCTTATACCTCCAAACCATCTTGCTCAGCAAAGCATCCAGTAAACTTGTGGCTGACTACTTATTTTTCCTTGAAATCCCTCATGTGCAAGTTCCTGCAGAAAATGATCATTTCTTTAGCTTTTCCAAATATAAATGAACCCAGCAAGCTGGTAAAGCACAACAGGCTCTGAAGACAATCTTCAGCCATTCCTGTGTACATGTCTTGCTTACTAAAGATGTGACCATTCTGGTAGAATGCTCAGCACATTGATAAAACTAGCTGTCCCACAGTCAAAGTGAAGGTCAAGAGGATACTGCTTGGAAGTGTGGAAAATGCTATGCAGGACACTCCCCATCCTTCCTGCAATGGCATTGCTCCTTGCTTTATTGACACTACTGGAAATACTGTTTAACCTGCCTTGTAAGTGTAGACAAGTTTCAGCTGGTTAAAAAACACAGAACAACAGAGATCAAAAACACAAGAAAGAAAGTGTCCTACAGTAAAAGTGAGATTGGAAAAAGGCAGTAAAAATATGACTGCAATAAGAAAATTTGTAATAAATAGTATCTCCTTATCATATGTTATTTTTTTCCCCCGAGAGTTAGATGACAAATGCTTCAAAAATTAATACACTTTGCAAGTATGCTTAATACGGGAAGCAGCCTTACTGGTACCTTCAGCCATTGTGCAATTCCAAATGCAGGAAATGATTAATGACAAACAAACAGTAACTTTTTACACACATTTCCATCACTGCCATTGCAGCCCTCTTTGTTTATCTCTGTGGCAGAATGATTCAACAGAAACAAAGAAGCCACTGATTTATAGACAAATTAAGTCAATTTCAACACACTCTAGTCAAGTCGAATATCTTAAGTCCTAAAGGACTGTATTTATTAACGAGAATTATTCTTATATGGATAAATACTCAACAGGCTTTAAAAGTAGACGAAATCTGATGAGAATATGTCCTCTTTCAAAAATTAGCACTTTGGTTTTTTTTATCTTGATTTTTCCCCCAATCTACTTTACAATTATTTATGGACATTTAAAAAAGTTTTCCTTGTTTCATGATGTACTTGGCAGTTCATGCTGGTCACACACGTTAGGAAAAGGCCCACTACTCTTAACGTGTTCTCTCATATAGATTCAAGGCTTCAGATAATAGCACACAAGGCATCAAAGAAGTTCAACTGAAAATGTGCCACATTCATGACAAGCAGAGACACTACAATGAGCTCTGCCTGTAGTTCAGCATATTTATGGATGGTATAAGCACTCTATTTTACATGAATTCTATCACTCTGGAAATATTCAACATTTTGTATTCAATTTCCAGAAATCCTGCTTTTACATACTTGCATGTGGCTTTATGTGCAGCTTCTGCTATATTTTTTGTTCTTTTGGTAGTTTATTTCTCACCCACAGATTTATTAACAAGCTCTAGTAAGAAATGTATGGGTAATCACATCTTCTAGAGCATGGAAGGGAGAATGGTCCAAAGATTCTCCCTCTATAATGGACACCTTTAAAATGGTCCGAAGATCTACAGGATCATCCCCCTGGTACTCAGCTCTGGTGAGGTCACACCTGGAGTACTGTGTTCAGTTTTGGGCTCCTCATTACAAGAAAGACACTGAGTCCCTGAAACACATGCAGAGAAGGGCAACAAAGCTGGTAAAGGCTCTGGAGCACAAGTCTTATGGGATTGTTCAGTCTGGAGAAGGCTCAAGAAAGAACTTACTACTTCCTACAACTATCTGAAAGGAGACTGTGGTGAAGCTGTTGGGGTTGCAGAACCACCCAAAATCACAGAATCAAAGGGGTTGGAAGAGATCTCAAGAGACCATTAAGTCCAACCCCCAGGGTTGGCCCCTTTTCCCATGTAAGTAGTGATATGAGAGGGAATGGCCTCAGGTTGTGCCAGGGAAGACTCAGGTTGGGTATTAGGAAAAAATTCTCTGAAAAAAATAGTAAGGTACTGGAATGGACTGCCCAGGGAAGTGGTGGAGTCACTGTTTCTGGACATATTCAAGAAATGTTTAGATATAGCACTAAGCGACCTGGTTTAAAGGGGAAAATATTGGTGGTAGGTGGACAGGTGGATTAGATGATCTTGGAGGTAATTTCTAACCTTTGCGATTCTACGATCCTAAAGAGTGTCCTCGATGGTATGAGTTGGGTGTTTGGTAAACTTGAGAGATTTCTGTAGCTGAATAAATTTTATTTGAAGAAGGAAGTGTTTCAGATCCTAGAATCAGAGGCAGTTCAAGGAAAGGAGCTGGTTTAAGAAATTTAGTAAGACTTCATGTCAAGGTCTGACAAAAAATGTTATATTGTCATGAAAACAACAGGTTATTCATGGAAATCGCAAAGCACTGTTGTAGTTTTCTCAAAGAACAGGACAGTGGAGGAGATTTGGAGACTCCATACTTAATGTCCCTCCTGATCTGACCATCACACGGTTGCTATGGACTGCATCCAAAAGATCTTGGCATTCATCTTTCAGGGTCCTGACCTAGCCTATCTGCAATTAGTCTGATGAGATTTACACATTTAGACAGGAACAGAAGACCTTCTGTGGAGGAAAATCCAGTTTACGCATGAACACTGGCTATTGTAGTCCCAGGATATAAAGAAAAGAAACAAAATAGAAGCAAAGAATCAGTATCTGGGGAGTCTGTGATATGATTTCCGCTTTGAAAAGGTCAATCAAAAAATATTCTTCATAGGCATGTACTTCAAGCCTAGAGACAGAATGGGAAACTTGGGGTATGACGCGAAGTCCCATGCTTTCATGCACTAAAAAAGAATCCGAACAAAATCTCAATTTAGGCAACTGAACAGGACACATTTTTGGCAGGAATTCTGCAGACACCAAAGCAGCTGATCCAAGAAGAAGAGCTTCAGCTCATCAAATGTAACAGTTTTCTACGCAATAACAGAGAGATGGCAAGTGCTACAGTGCTCCAGAAATACGAGTAACGAAGACTAATAAAGTCTAGAATCAGCAAACAAACAAAACAGAAAGAACTGAGAGATCAAGTCTAAAGAAGAAAGCACTGTGAAAATAAGCAAAACATGAAAAAAAAACCCTCTACGGATAATTCACAAAAATGTTCCCACATACATGCTTATATTAAAAAGATCGCTCATTTGTCTGTACAAATACAGATTTCTGTAGTTTAGGTAATTGATTTGGGTAAACAACCTGCTAACATGTTCTTTAGGAACTAAAAATCCATCTGTTTTTCAAATGGCAAGTTTGTTTTGTCTGCTCAAGATTTAGGGAACAAAGAAATTTAACAGACATTATGGGGAAATCTTTTTCTTCCTCAAGTAAGAAATTATCAGCATTATTAATAATTTCTGCTAATATTTTTTAGAAACAACCTAAAAATCATTTCCAATTAGAACAAATTTTACATACTAAAAATATTACCCTGTTTTTGAAATAATAGCTTGCTGATAAAAACTATTACATATAGCAGACTCATACAGATATATATGAATGGGGATGAAACCATATTCCCCTGTGGCTTTCAAAGTACAGCTTTACTAGGAGTTACACACAGACACAATATATGGTCTGAAATAGTGGGAGTGCATAATGGAAGTATCTGTGGAGACAGAGAAAAAAAAAGAAATGATCCTTCTTCAGGCAACTGAACAGCATTTTTATATTAAAATGAAACATCCCAAATTCAGCATAATTTCATGAGATCATACTTCAAACTAAAAATGGTATTATGATATTTTGTCAGCACACTTCTCAATTTTCATATATCTAGGATTACGTTTCCTTGTTTCAATTGTACTGTACAGTGAGAAAGGATTTCTGTGTCTGCTCACAAGGAGACAGTAGTTTGTCCCTTCTCACAACCTGTGATTAAACTAATTTTTAACAATCAGTGCAAAAAGTTAAATTATCAATGCAAGCAGTTAAATTACTCAATATGTATCATATTAATCGATACTGTCTTTCTTCCACCACCATGACATTCACTACTTGTCATTCCACATTCCTCTGGAGGGCCACAAAGTCACCTCAAATCTTGATAAGGCTAAATAAGTTTTTGGGTCAACTTGAAATTTTGACATATACCATATAATTCAGGCCTTTTTCCAGATCATTAATAAATATATTAAACAATGCCTTCTAACGTACAGGTCAGTGGCAAACAGAAATGTTAACCTTTTGCCATTCTGAAAATTGACAATTTATTCCCACTCTATCTTCTGTCTCTTAGCATGTTTCCAACTTATGACGGAACTTTAACTTTAACCCAGAACTATTCAGTTATTTTAATAATCTCTTGAAAAAGACTGTGTCAAAGGCATTTTCAATGTCCTTGTGAATCATATCCCTTGATATTACTTTAAAAACAAATTTATTTTGGAGATCAAGAATACTGAAATTCTCAGTAATGCAGCAGAGATGTGCGTGCTCTGCAAAGTCAGTAAACTTTGAGGCCAGCGAAGACGACCACAATTTGTCTCCCAGAAAGGTCAGAGCACCAAAAACTTCCAGCTGAATCAGTAATGCAGAAAAATTAATTATAAGGCCTTATTTTATCCTGTTAGAATGCAGCACTTCAATGCACATGGTAAGTCACAAAGGCTGATGAAAGACTCTGAGGCAGCGGCAGCAGCAGCATGGGCAGTACCACAGATGTGCAAAGGCTCCCACATAGCTGACCAGGAACAAACTGCAGGCACTCCACAAACACGGTGTTAAATAACTGTCCTGTATAAGACAAATGATGACAGTGACAGACTGATAGGAAATACCTGTCATGATAGAAGGCAATATATGTGGCTAAGCCTTCTATACATCAACTGGAGAAGTCTGAATGATTGACTTGGAGGAGGATAATGAGATACCCTGCAATCATTACAGACAGCACAGGAGAAAGTACAATAGGGCTTATCTGAAAATCTAAAAGTAGGAAATTAATGGCTCATTTTTTTTCTACTTTACGAAGAATAATTGGTATCATGAAGTCAGTCTGTGAAGGATTATAAAACTAAAAACAAACTGCCTGTACTTGATGCTTTGAAGGAGAACTGGGGAAAGATACAGAGAGAGATGTTAGGGAAATAATCTGTGCAGAACAGTGGCAGTGAGGAGACGAGATGACATTTGTCATGTGCTGAAAAGAGGCCAGCTGTAGTAACTGAAATGTGGGGAACCTGTATCAGAGTTTCGGCTTTGCACACAGCTTGAGAATCTGTACCTTACTATGGATGTGAGGACTAAAAATGATACCCGGATAAATGATGTGAGTTGTTTATGCTCCAAGCTTAAGAAATGACAATGATAGAGAAAGGGGAGCAGAGGATGGATTATTCCTATTGGCTTTAAAGACCTCTGGCAGCCAAAAATTGACATCAGAAATATGGGGAGAGCTTTATTTGTTCTTTTTTACCATGAGATATGATATCCAGTGTGCAAATCACAAAGATGATGATTAAATTTCTCATTTAGATGAACTGCAGTAAAGATTCTCTGAATTAGAAGGATATAAAGAAAACCAGCAAAGTGTACAATGTAACGAGGATAGAACAACTCCATACTGAGCAAAGTATACGTACTGACCTTACAGATTTGTGCAAAGTAGATGAAATCAATGCAGAAGTCAATGAAAGAAAGCAGCAACTTCAAGTATGAACTTTTTATCAAATTTGTCAGTTTTGATCATAAAATCAATTTTATTTTCTCACGTAGCTTTGCCCATCAATTTGCTTTTCACAGTAGAAGTCATTCAATTTTTTTGAAAATCATTAAAAAAATCCAGTGTAAGTGTACAGTTGGCAAAATCTGTTGCTATTAGTGGCACTGTAGTTCAGCAAAAGGTGGCTGATAAGAAGTGAGAGGTTTTGCTGTATCCAGGATGTCCTTAAACACTTGTTGTGAAAAGTTACTTTCAGTTAAAACTTATGTACAGGCCAGGTATGAAAAAACACCAAGTTTTGTTCTTGCAGGTATGAAGCGTTAGTCTCTCAGACAAAAGGAGGAAGTTGCCAGTGAGCTCTGAAGCTAAAGTTCTCTCCATAATTACAAAAGAACCAACAATTTCTGCAAGAAATGCAATTTCAATGTCCCCAGGACAGGTGCTGATTTGCAGTATATACATACTGGTGTGATTCTGGATCTCGTAAGTTGTTTGATGCAACCTAACAATACACGCTCACTTCTGTGTACACAGATATTTAAACACCTATCAAACAGATCATTAGCATCCTGCCTAGTGGTCAAAATACAGAAACTTTTATGATTGGGAAATAAATTACCAATTTTTGGAGAGTCTAGGGCAGTGCTTATCTATTTTATTTGAACGATGTCTAACATACTTGAAGTACAAGTAATTGCTCTAGACACCATTCACTCACTTGATATTTACTTGCACTGCCCCAAAGCAATTCTAACACAGCTAGAATGAAATATGGCAGGATGGAATGCAGTAACTCTCTCATATTTTGTTACAGTTTTGGCACTACATTTTTCATTTATGACTTTCATATTGCACTCTGACAAGAGTCAGCTAGTAATTGTAGGATTGTGTCCCAAATAGCAAAAGAAGGAGCAAATAATAGTGCAAGATTAATTAAGCACATGGTAAAGTGAACAAAAAATATTAAGCACAAATGAAGAAGTTAATTCAAGATGGATCTCTAACAAAATAGAGCCAATTCCAGTGTAAACTGTAAGTACAATCTGAAATGGATCTAGTGCTTTTCAGGATGAGTCAGAAGCCCAGTGACAGAAGTGGAGGATAAATATCAAAACCTTTCTTCCTCCACTCTTTCTGCCTACAATTAAGAAACAATTTAATTTTCCACAATCAATACAGGTGCTGAAAAAGTTAAAAAAAAAAAAATATATATATAATCAGTATAATAACAAACTAGAATAATGAATTCTAAAGAATTGTTGTTTTTGTTGGTTTCTCTTCGCATGAAATTTAGATGCTACAGATACCAATCACTTGCAGAAAAGATATAACATCCAAAACCTGGAAGTAAAGAACTGCATTACATAGGAAAACACGAGGGGAAGGTAACACCCACTCCATACTTTCAGTCAAGGTACAAGTTAAAAGAACATCTTTGCTTAGATACACAGATTTGGTGGCATACAGACAGAACAAGATAAGTCAAAACCGCAACAGTCTTTTCTTCAATTAATTCTGGCTTTATTTAAACTTGCAAATTCAGCATTATGTTTTAAAATCAATAAGGTATTTGGGTGGTGCATAATTTATCAAAAAAAGTTATAGATTTTGGTTAGCTGAGGATGCTAATAGATATTTTACTGTAATATTCATCTTTTATTTTGGAATTAAAATTAAGGCCTTTAAAACCAGCCATTAAAAAACAACTTATAATTACAATCCAGTATCACCTAAATAACTTACAGGCTTTCCTTACTCTTTGGAGAACGCTTTCAAAGTACTACATGGAGATACAATGTCCATCAAAGCCCATGGAGACATGTGACTTTCCACATCTTCTATGTGTATCAATATCAGCTATCACCCCATTCAACAATAAGCTTTTAAGTAAACAAAAAAGTGAATATTAACTATGCAAGTGGTATAAATTATTACTCTTTATCAGTTTAAACTACATATGAGCAGCTGATGTGTCTCACAGTGAAACAAAGCAAAACAACCAACTGAGAAAAGAAAAATCAGAGAAAAGCTATACAAAACCAGATGCAACGTTTATGAAAAACTGAATTACATTACAAGTTAGATCTTCATTTTTTATGAATGTAAAACCCCTTACGACTACTTTAAAACTCTAGGAAAACCACTTTTCATCTTCAGTTTCCATTGGATAAAGCCAGTGTTTTATGAATTGCTGTTGTATGATTGGTAGCACAAAGATGCAGAGCTCACTTGCTGAGCTTGTACCTTGTAGCATTTAGCCCTGTTTGACAGCAAAAGGTCATTCCACTGCTGGACAGTGGAAGCCAGAGGTGAGCACCACCACAGAGAGCTCCATGCTCACAGTGTGCTCCCAAAAAGGCCTGTTCTGTAAGCAAAAATGTAAGGAACTGCCAATATACTGCGAAAACTGCCCAGGACATCATTATATATCAACTTCATGTTGTTTTAGTTTAAATTGTGTCTTATTATATGCTGCAGAATCAAAGACTATTTTCTTTAAGGGTTATGAAAGTAGTTACAGATTCCAGTTTATAAGAAGTTAAATTACATGACAATAGGCAGCAGGTCGACAGATATCTCAGGTTATCAATACCTTATCAAATGTTCCTCCTTAACCAAGTTCTATTCATACACTGCTTTCCAAAGAGATTAACAAGAGAAAGGAGCCATGTAGCAGATAACCAGCCATATATCACAATTTGGAAAAAGGAAAATAAATAACTAATTAACCAACCAAACAAATAAATAAAGAAGTGGAGAAATAAAACATGAATGGAAAGGATGTTTTCAACCAAGATTTGAATAATGAGCCTGACGTCGCTTAATGCTTGAAAGATTATATTTTTTTCCTATCAGTAGTGACATTTTCTTCAGAGGTTATAAACTGATGAAACTCACTACTTGCACAGTGTAAGTTATGTCGCTGGCAATTAAGTGCATTTTGAGAGAAAAAAATCACTTTGCCATCAAGAGGCAATTTAGTTTATTTGCAGTGGGATGGAGAAAGCTTCTGGAACTACTAAGAATTTGTCATTCTTGCAGTCCATAGTGTACAAAGCAAAATACTAAAAAAGATCATCATGCACCAAGCACAAAATTCTATTGAGATTTTTGTAAGGGAGAGAATGTAAGCTAACAGAGAGACAACATTTGAAATATTGCACTGCGTCCTTCTTCTGTTCTACACGGCAGGATAATAGAAAACCTGTGCTCATTTTTTTGGTAAAATATTTGCTCGAGCATCTTTTGCAAAAGTGTTACCTACAGTTTACAGGACAAGAACATACATATTGCAAGCTGTTGAAAGCTGTCTCTTTCCACATCATATTGCAACTTTTAGATACAGACTTCAAAGAAGTCACTCTCATCACTAGGAGACTTAAACAGCAGTGCTTTTTTTTATAAGGAAAAAGAAAGGCACGTGTATGAAGAAGGTATTCTAGAACTTCAGAAAACATATTTCAGGATTTTAAAACCTTACCTTTAAAATACATAAAAATGACATTTTCTGCATAACAGCTTGCTTACACTGTACATTTTGAAGGAAACTAGTATGTATTTTTACATTTTACGCAACGTACAACTAGAATCTTCCTTCTGTAATGTAATTTCCCTTCCAAATAAAATTAAAAAAAATAAACAAGCTTGAGTTGCTTAAGATGTCTCTAAAATTCCTTAATTCATGATGAAGCTGTATTTATCAATCAATAAAAATACTCATGACATAAACACACCAAAGCAAATCTTTTGCCAAACAGTAAGGAAAAAAGAAAACAAGAAAAAAAATCTCTTTCATGTTTTATATGTTATCTTTAACCTCAGGGGCATTTTTCACATAAGCATTCACGTTTTCTACTAAATTGCTACTTTTAGACAGTACTCTGTGTAGTGTGATCCTCTTAATCCACAATTCAGGAGTGATAATCATTCTTTCCTTTTTACATTTCTAGGAATCTGCTGAAATGCTTGGCTGCCTAAACTACAATCATTTCCTTTATGCAATGGTAAATTAAATTTTGTAGAAGTGGAGAGTGATTTAAAAAAAAAAATCTTGTAAGAAACTTAATACTGCAAAGAAAATTCAAGAGAAAGAGAGGAAGAGATAGTGACAGCTGTGTAGGCAGTAGAAGATACCAAAGAAATGAAAGTTTTATGGTTACATCATACGTAGTCTCCTCACCTGAGTTGACATACGGTATAGTCTATTTTATACAAACATAAATCTCATATTGTTTTTATCTTGTAACGCTATTATCTCTTCAACATACTAATGATGAATATTGACGGAATCATAAATAAGTGTTTTTCTTCCTGTTTATCAGTCTTTTCCCTGGAAAAATACAATCAGTTCACTTTGCATTCTATTAAAATTACACTGAAGTGACTAAGTCGATTACAACGAATAGAATACATTACCTGGAATACCACATGCATGAAAAATGAATTTGAGTAACAGGAGTTACAAGTGCTAAATGTTAAAAAAGTGTGGTTCTACTATTGTGTTCATAAGGAAACACTGAAAAGATAAAGAGGATTTCAAGGATAAACAATGCCTTAAAAAACATAGCAATTATTAACTGCAATTAAAAGCAAAATTATACTATTAATTCACATAAAATTGCACTATATATAGAAAATTTCATTCAGGAAGCATTATTTTCTCACTTAAGGATGAAGATAAAACCACAGAAGCCCTAAATCCACCAAATATTTTTACAGATAGGGAACACCCAACAACAGTGCAGACTATCAAAGATGCTACTACAAATGATTTGGATTTTCAGACGAACTGTCAGAAAGCTCTGCTTCAGGTTTTTTTTTTTTTTTATGCAGACTCAGCCATTGGAAATGAAAATATAAAATGATATATTTATTACTTCAATCTATTGAAGTAATACATATTTGTATGCTCTGCATATTTGTGTGCGTATTCATAAGAAGGTCCAGCCACTAGACTTGCTGAGACTCAAAGTATTAAAACCAAGTGCATCTATTTATAATTCCACATTTTAATAGCAGCTATATACAAAACACAAGTAATAGTAGGACAGTAATATTTAGTGTGAGAAAACTGAGGTCAGTTACTCCCACAGGGAAATTTTATCGTGTTAAATCAACTGACATGAGACTTCCACCTCACCTCTATCCAACTGATTGCCTTAAACTTACTAGAGAACCTTAAGCATCAGCAGCTCAGTAAAGCTAATGTGGGAAGGGCACAGTGTTTGAAGAGTCTCTTTTCTTCTTCTTCAGCGTAAAACAAAATGGAAAAAAATATTAAAAAGGTCAGCCATTACTTTCATTTGAACATCAGTGCTGAATGTCAGAATGGTTGGCTATAAGAAAGCCTGTGAAGTAGATATCTAAAGCACCCAGGTGCCAACACAAGCACATGAGCTAAGTAATCTAAGAGAACAGACTAGAAAGTGATTTACTATGAACATTTCTGTATATAAATAAATAAATAATCCTGAAGGCATTCAGCTATCATCCCCTAGATCTAATCAGTAAATATACTTCACACAAATGTGATTTGGCACCAGTACACTTTAGTCGAAAGCAGTATTGTACTACTGAAGTACCCAAGCATTGTGCAAAAAGTAATTCATTTGCACTCAAATCACCTTCACACATGAATTATCTGCATTTCCATTTTACAGATGGGAAAACTGAGTCACAGAGCTTACAGATGGCTTGATCAAAATTATTTGTCATCTTAGCATCACTGGACATCACCATTTAGATGATAAATCCCTTTAGAGAGTAACTGACTCTATGAGGCTGGGTCCTTCAGCTCTGGGCAAGCAAAGTAAAGAATAAGATGATCTTCATCACATGAAAGATTCCAGGACGTACTTAAATCCCTTTCACATCAGTAATGGTAATATTCCTATGTTTAAAATAAAGTGTATCTTAAAGAACTTTAAGGGGGGTTGGACTCGATTATCTCTGGAGGTCCCTTCCAACCCCTACAATTCTGTGATTCTGTGAACTTGTTAAATCACTGCTATGTAGATGTTGTGATGTTGTGTAGTTCTGGCATCCAGTACATCATGCTGCCATTCTAATACAAAATGAGACAAAGTTCAAATGTAGGAATTTAACTTACGTTGATACAGACTGGAAAAGGCACGCTTAATCATGAACATCACAAACTAATAACAATATTTCATTTTGTTTTGCGTTCAAAATCACTGGTATTCTTGGAATGTCTAACATGCATTCTGCTCACAAACAAACTACAGAGCCCAGATTAGAAACAATAAGCATCCTAAACTTCACTGAGACCTCAAGGAGCTGAATCACACAGAATTGCAGAATTGCAAGAGTTGGAACGGAGTTCAAGAGATCATCGAGTCCAACCTCTCTTCCAGATTAAGTATTCTACGATGTGTGAAGGCCCATGAGCTTTCTGCAAGTGTACAAAGAGGCACTTTCCCCTCTTTTTACACTCATGGTGGAAAATGAAAGTTCTACTGCCAAGTGGAACATAAGAAAATCTGAGCACAATCACCAAGAGAACAAATCTGTACTCTGGTTCTGTAGGTTAATAAACAGGTACAGTGCAACTGCACTGGTTTCTACATTATCTGTATCCAAACTAAAATAGTTATATCTAGACTGCTATGATCTCTTCATGGATGAAGACCACAGAGTATCCAAGATTAAGTGCCCCGTGAGTCCTTGTCCTTTCCTAGGTCTGGTGTGCAATCACTTAAGAGAGGCTGGGAAGATGACAGAACTATCCTGTGACCTCAACACAGTGAAATAAAAGCAATCTGCTCTAAATGGAACTTATCTCAGAAACCAACAAACAGATTTCCATCTAAATTATTTTGTCAACAGCGTGGCAGTATCCTTGCTAACCTTATTTGGCACCAGTGAATAATTAGATACACAGGGGTGTGACTCCAATTGAAGGTGTTGGCATTGTAGCACTCTGTGAAAATATTAACTATGAGGTTAACTCCAATTTTCTCTTCTTTAATTAAATGCACATGGTACTAATGAGGTAACCTACTGTTCCTTGATAGCACTAATTAGCTAAGAGGAGAGTACACTCTCACACTGCAATTTAAACCTAAAAATAAGGTTGAAATATGCTAATTGCAGGCAATTTAAAACAGTACAAGTTGTAGAACTAGTCATAATAAGGGAAACTGACTGCTTTACAGCTCTGCAGCTGTATTTTTAACCAAAGTTAGATTAAAATAAACTTTGGTTAAAATTAAAACATGTCAGGCAGTTTTAGAATGATTTGGCAAAATATCCAGAAGTCTCTTCAAAAATTGTTACTTAATTCATAGTATAAACACAAATGAAGGAAAAAAAAGGAAAAAAAAATCTGAGTGCTCATCCAAGAAAAAAAAAATTATATCTGCTGTAAAAGAATTCATCTTGTTTGAATAGTTTGAAGCTCTGAATTTTCATAAATACTTTCAAGTCTCATTTGTACAAGTGCAGAGCAGCTGCAGCTCATATTGACGTCAGTGGAGTCCTGTCTGCTCAACTCCTCTGGAAATCTAGCCCTAAAATTAGACTTTTGAATTGGAGTGGAAAAAAAGGAACAAAGAAAATGCATGCTTTCTATGGAGAAAGTACATTCTGAAGAACAAAACTGTGATTCTACATAGAACTTTGAAATTCCTAAAACAGAAACTGCAACATTTTGTACTGTAACCAAGTATATTCTTCACAGAGCAACACAGAGTTCAGTTTAGCACTAGAATTACAAAGTTGCATGGCACATTGATTTGTAGTCATTTCAAATTTTTTGATTTAGAGCCTCTACTGTTGAGCAAACAAGATGTACAACAGTTTTGATATTGCTGACTAATACTTAGGGTGACAGTGACCTGAGTTGCTGCTTTTTTTTTCTTTCCACTTTACTTTTAATGAGTAGCAATGCGAGTACCTCTATCCCAAGAATATAAAAGGATGATAATATCATAGTCTCTTACTAAGACAGAGTGAAGATCTTGCTGGGCGAAGGAAAAACCTTGAAGTGATTGAAAACAGTGTGGCCTTCATAACCAAAATCATCAATTGTAGTCTCTGAACTACTACAGAAAATCATGGGAAATGATAACAGCTAAGCTGTCATTCAAGAAAGAAAGAAAATCTATTCATATGTATCAATGGATATGAATGAATGCTGCACATCTTATTATCAGAAGTCTTCCATAAAGCATAATGAATGATCAATAAAAAGCATGTAACAAGTTGACTGACTTTGCTCTACACCTTTTGCTTTAATTTTAATCCATTATACATCTCTAACATATTTTTCAGGCATTGAAAAGTTAATTCCCAGATAGTACTTCAGGAACTTACAAACATAGGTTGTTTGATTAATACTATGTTGTATTCTAGTTCATTTATTAAAGGCAACGTGGCTACACTGCCAATAAACCTGTAAAACTTCTGTTTACCATTTCACAGGACACTACTGCAAACTGTAGAACTTCCTGGAGGACCACAGCTATGATATGCTACAAGAGGAATGAAAAGGTCATCAAAGAAGTTACTCATGTCTTTTTTGCTAGGTTATTGCCAGCAATGTCAAAGAATCTCTTCTTTGGATTGCATGAGTGGACACTGTATTTCCTAATGCAGAGCAAAGCAAAGACTCCCGAAGAACCTTGTCAAGCAAAGCTGAGCATCACATTCTTCTTGGCTCCAAATAAACGACTAAATTTTGTGTGAGTGAGCAAGACAAACCAACTGGGAAAAGCAAAACTGATGCAACTAACAGTATCTGTGCAACTCAGCTGATGTTTAGCCTCAAGCTAATGCCAGTGTTATGGATTTGGCTGGGTTAGAGTTAATTCTCTTTTTAGAGTTTTGTACGATGCTGTATTTTGGATTTTTGATGAAAATAGTGTTGATAACACACTGATGTTTTAGTGATAGCACAGCAGTACTTGCACTGAGCCAAGGACTTTTCAGCTTCACAGACTACCCTGCCAGCAACGGGGCTGATGTTGCATAAAGAACTGGGAGGGGCCAGGGCCAGGACAGCTGATTCAAACTGGCCAAAGGGATACTCCATACCTTCTTATGCTGAGCAATAAAAGCTGAGAAAATTTTGCTTTAAATGACTTAATGGATAATTCCAATAGCAGAAGTGAAGCTAGTTCCTCACACTGGTTCTGTGCAGGTTAAACAAAACTACTGTGCAAAGGCATTCTCATGGCCCTAATCCGTACACCTCTGCAACAGCCTGTGGAAGATCAAGGCACTGGAGAAGAGGTATTATCTTATCTTAGACATAAAACATAAGGCCTATTAAAAAATCATCTGTTTAAATTCCTTAACTATTTTCTAAAGCGTATGATCTGAAGAGCCGTATAATTAACAAAATAATGTAAGTCACTACCTAACCTAAAATTGAAGTATAAAAAGTGTTAAAAACGAATCAGTCATTAAGTGCGACTAGAAGGCTTTTTTTTTCTTTTCACTTGCACACTTTTCTGGTTTTTTTTTTTTTTTTTTTTTTTTTTCTTCTTTCTTCTTGTAATGTATCCAAAACAGATTTTTCATTTTCTTCTTAAAAATATAAGCGCAGCCCACCTGTGCCACGACCATAGGAGGGAGAAGAGCAGAAGGTCTTTATTCTAATCTTGTTTGCCTTTGTAGCCAGCTGTTGGCAGCCAGCACCCTCAGCCCCTGCTTCCTGAGGAGCTCAGCCTTGCCCAGCTGTTTATCTCAGCCTTTAGCACAAAGCTTCCCACACAGTGCAGAAAGCTCAGGTTAAAACATAAAATCTACCTCAGAAAAAGCATATATAAAATTGGCATCTACATGTGTTTAAAAAAAGAAAAAAAAAAGGAATAGAGTATTTTCTTCTAATAGATTTTAAATTATTAATCAAGCGTACAAGCAAAATATATAAGAAAGAGAAGACAGCAAAACCAGCATCCTAGTCATCCTAGTGCTTGAACTTTTACATTGAACAGCTTTTGTTAAGCAGGCCCACATCAGAAGGTAAATCTTAGAATTATAGAAAATAAAGTGACCATACTCTTTTTTAAATTTTGGACATCTTTTGATATCAGCTCTCTCTGATCTAAAAATATAACAAATCTCCATCAATCATAAAAAACATCTAAGCATACTAGCAACATGAAGTAAATAACGTTTAAATACAGATACTTAAATTCTAAGACCCAGTTTATAGTGTTTTAAATACAACATGTTTTAAATAGCAAAACAACTTTTTAAAATACACAGTTCTCCCTTTAACGTGTACTTCTTCTGATTTAAACAAAAGAGACATGAAGTCCATGAAAGTCTGTAAACATGCAGTAGTTTATATAATGTATATAAAGTAAGTTTCAACACAAGAAAATACCATCTCAGTAACATTTTAGAAATGTTTCACCATATGCTAGAAACTTCTCATTCATAAGCTCATTACCCAATAGTAGCTCTCAAGAATAAAGCTAATTTACATGTAAAATAAGAGTATGATCTACTCTTTAAAGGCACAATGATAAACACACCAATTTGACAATTACATTAATATGAGTATTTGCATAATTTGCCTTCTACACCTGTTCCTAATTTGAAGCAGCTGCGGAACAAATCACACTATGTAATCTGAATATGCCAGAGTCATATAAGAACACTAACCTTTTTTAGGAAGTTTTTATTTTGTTGTTTTGCCTCATTTGTTTTGAATTTAACTAAATCCATAAAAACAAACTTTCAGGTTACACTGTTTATCCTCATCAGAGATAACACATATAAGATAAAATATTATTATTATCATTTGGCTTCATTTTCAATAGTGAGGAGAATTTCATCTTCACAACTGGAAAACCAGTGCACAGAAACTCCACTTTTTGCAGCTTTTGACACTAGATACACCTCCTGTGAAGTATGTTGAGAACGTGTACAGTTAACATCCAATACAATAGAAAACTGACAAATGGAATTCTGACCTTAAAACAAGTTTCATACAAAAATTGAAAGAGAGATAGTATTGTACTTTCTGGTGATTCTTTTAGTGTAGCAAAGGGCATGCGATCAGCCTGAAGTTGTAACCACTGCTCGCCAAACTAAACAAACAAATGGGGACCTTAACCATCAGCAAAATAGGGAACTAAAGTAGGACAGAAAAATGACAACCAGCTGGGAACAACATGTAGGATCACTGTAGGCTATAAGAAACTAACATGGGCAAAGACTAAGCCAAGCAATTAGAAGAATTTTCTATATTAAGCATTTGTATATTAATTTAATTGCAATTCATCATTTTCCTCTGTTACAGAAAGATATTTCAAGAGAAATGTATTCTCCTGTGCCACTAAGCTGAGGTCATACTGGAAATAAATTCCTTTGATACATATGCATGTCACTTCCTAGCAGGTGACTTACCAGGAATCTGGACTAGGAAACATCTTCCTAATTTCTCCCTGCAACTGAGTATTTAGCCTTTTAAGGTGAAAAACAAATTCAATATTTTGATAGAATTTTATAGGTTAGTTGGATGAGATACTGAATCAGCCCTTGCTGACTGGGAAAGAAACATTCTTCAAGTTGTTTCAGATGACTTTCCATCCTCTTTTGCTGATGCACCAAGAGAAAGTGCATGTATCCACTGTTTGCTGCACTCCTATCCGAACATATAAACATTTCAACAACATTTATGCCTTTATATACCATGTAACACAATGAAATATATACTTACAGGAAAAATAGGAAGAAAGTTAAGCCGATCATGTATTTTAAGTCAAAGTTTGAACATCCTCAAAGTATCATCCTTGATGATACCATCTGAAACGCACTTGGTTTCAGAACAAAAAAATAATATTATATATTAATAGAAGCCAAAATGCTGCTAAAGAACAAGTGGAAAAAAGAGGGTGAAAGAGACAAAAATTTCATTAAGCACATTTAAATATAACATGTATAAACTTGATAACGTGCCCAAAATGCTGAGAATCTTTTAACATACGCTAAAAAATGATGATACATCAAATGACACAAAACGATACATCAATTTGTTCACCCTTCCTCCTTCCAAATACAAAGCTGCATTTTTATTTTAAAGTTCAGGCCATTCTTGAAAGCATATTCGTCAGACTGGTAGGAAGGTTCAACCTGTACTGCCTAACCACCAACATCCACCTCTGACATTTTGGCCCACATAACAAAATAGGAGGCATTACTTTTGGAGAAGCCCTCATCCATAAATAGGGAAAAAATGAATCAGAGTTCTGTTAATTGCAAATTCATAATCCTGTCAGTGTACAAGAGGCATTTAGATAATGTCCCTGATTTCCACTTTAGCTTTTGATTAGCTCCTAAGATAGTCGGACTGGACAACTCTCTTCCAGTTGAACTGCTTCATTCCATTCCATTCCATTCCATTCCATTCCATCCCATCCCATCCCATCCCATCTTTTCGGATTGTTCGTTTTTACCTTGTCATAAGGAAGTTTTAATAAGTTCGCTACATTTCTCTATGCCTATTATATGGCTACGTCTATGGCTACTAACTTTCAGATCTAGACATACCGAGTAACTGATTGACACTGTGGTGTTAGAAAGTGGCTAAATAACTTAAGATCACCTGAGGATCCAATTTAAGCTTAATCAGATTAATACAATCTTTCCGCCACAATGTAGAGTAATTATGGCTAGCAAAATGAAGATGCTAAAGGGCCTGGAGCATCTCCCTTAAAAGGAATGTTGACAGACCTGAGTGCGTTCAGCCTTGAGAAAAGACTGAGAGGAGACCTTATTAATGTAAGTGTGGGAGTCAAAGGGACTTGGCCAACCTCTTTTCAGCAGTCTGTGAGGACAAGACGAGGGGAAACAGCCTTTAACTGGAGCACTGGAAGTTCCACACCAACTTTCAAAGAAACTGCTTCACAGTAAGGGTGACAGAGCACTGGAACAGGCTCAGGTTTTAAGACTATGAAAATAAGGAATTTGCATTTTGTATTTAGCAGTATTTAAGTGATTTTTTCTTCCATTAATTTTTACTTGCATTTTGAGTCAATGTACAGCTACATGTTGTTACATCATCCTTTTAGCTCAAGTTCATGTCTTTTACTCTTCAAACTGCAAGGGTGCAATTATGTCCTACGAACAATCATCCCTTGTAGCTATAGCTAAAAGTCAACTCTGCAACGATAAAACAAGAAGGATGGATCAGAAAAACTGGAGGGATGATAAAAGAGTAGAGATATCTTGGGATCTGTACAGATCATATCTTATTCTCCTTTGCCCAGTACTATTCAAAGCGTGAGCCACTGGATTTTGGTATACTCCAAAAAGTGTAAATAATGTACACCTATGCTTGTGCTTGCACAGTTAGGCATGAAATAAACTCAAAGATGTATGAGTATAAACTTGCTGCCTGCAGTTCGGTCCCACTTCAATGGATCTGTCATTGATGCATGTCTCCGTATGGCCCTGCAATTCTTTTTTTCTTCTTGTACTCTGCTACTATTGCCAGAATACACTGTACAACCTCTGGAAATGTGAGTCATAATAAAACTGTGTACAGTTATTAATGCAGTAAGACTCAAATGCCCAACAGAAAGAGTCACTAAAATAGTTTAAAAAAAAAAAAAAATCCTCCAAAAACATCGTAGAAAAAAGTTTAATTACAATAGCAAAAATAATAAAATATTAAAAAAATGAATAACAGAAGTTTCATACTAACAATGACATCAATACTAAGGATGATATTCACATAATCTCATGCATTTTAAGTTTAAAAATATAAAAATAGAGGGTATTTAGCTGTGGACTGCTACTCAAGCCTACTGTCTAGACCAGTGCTTGTCAAAACTGACAGTTAATCATTTTTTTTTTTCTCTAGGACAGAAAGCACACTGTCTATGATTAGATATAAGATACATTTTTATGGAATTTAAAATTCAATAAATAATCAGTAGTAATGAAATTAAAATCACAACACTATAACACTTAGAACTCCCATAAATAAAATGGGAAGACCTATTTGCTGCACTGCAGTAGCAGAAGCATTCTAAAGGCTTAAAGCTAATTATGTTTACAAATAAGGAAAAAAAGAAAACAAGAAAAACAGGAAACATTTGTCAGGTAAAGCGAACATTTTCAAAATCTTTTTAGAATTCTTGTTGACAGTTTCACTGGGAAAAGAAGTGATCTGAATAGCAAGGATTCTTCCCTGAAATTCTTCCCAAGGATTCTGAGTAAACTAGAAACATTTTCTGTGTAAATGGTATGCATCAACTTCTCTGATACATCAGATCTTAACTCACCAATACAGATAGCACTAAAACCATTTAGAGTGCCTGAAGTTCTGTGTCCAGTTTGCAGCCTCCAGTGTAAGAGATATTTGGATATACTAGAAAGAAAGTCCAACAGAGAGTCACAAAATGATGAATGGACCGGTACCTTTCCTTTCAGGACTGGCTGAGGGAGCTGGGACTGTTCAGCCTCAAGAAGAGGAAGCTCAGGGGGATCCTATCAATACGTACAAATATCTGAATGATGAGTGGAAAGAGGAATGAGCCAGGCTCAGGTCAATAGCACCCAGTGCCAGGCCAGAAAGCGACAGGCACAAACTAGAATGCAGCAGGTTTCCTCTGAATATCAGAAGCACTTCTGTGCTGTGGCAGGTGATGGGGCTCTGGTAAAGACTGACCAGATTTTGAGACTCCTCCTCGGAGACAGACCTTCAGAAGCTGCTTGCACGTGGGCCTGGGCACCCTGCTCTGGTTGTCCCTGCACAGCAGGGGTTGGGTCGGATGGACCCATGGGCCCCTGCCAACCACAGCCACTCTGTGGTTCTGAGTTTTTGTGTAAGAGCTAATCAATTCCACATGTAATAATGGTATAATCTCTTTCTGTGGGATTTTGTTACACTAGAATTTATTTTATCAATAACGCTATTACTCCTCAATAATTTCAGAAATACTACCAGTAATTTCCCACCTACTACATATATAGAAAAAAAAAAATACATCAGATATGCAGGATAACAAAATCTGCTAAGTACTGTATATTGGTAATCCAAACATTAAAAACAATTGGCAACTTTTGCCATTTAATTTATCATGAACTACATTACTGAAACCCAATGTATCTATCTATAATCTATCTATACATACATATATACATATGAATATTATTCTTAACAACTATTGATATGGTGTTATATCTGAATGCATTTAAGGATATTATTTATCACAAGAATTAAGTCTGAATTAATATCACTGATGTTCATTAAATGAAAGTATTCTAAAGAATCACACATGAAATCATAATTATTTGTTTCTAGAAGTATCACTGGAGGATTGCAATACAAGCTATAGCAACCTAGTCTAATTACAATGATTAAATAATCACTCAGACAACTCTATAAAAGTATTTCCCACCCAAAACAAACATTTTCCTAGACTAAACCACTTTGCAAGATGCTAAATTAGTGCGACTTTCCCAACATGGAAAAGAGACCCCTCTCTTAATCTTGGCTCTGAGACTTGTTGGGTCATGTCATATGCCAGGCCCTAAAATGGCTGCAATAATAATGATCTCATCAGTGGGCTGTTAGACTAATCCACTGCATTTTCAAGTACCGTGAGACAATCACCTCAACATTGTACTCTTAAACATTATAAAAGTGGGTATTTGGGGAAGAAAAAGAAGTATTTTTAATTTTGTCTCTTTCATCAGCATATTTATTGCAGAGAAAAGTAAATTAATTGTACAATAAATGTCTTCTAATTAAAAACTGTCCATATTTACTAATTTGAAGGTATTTCTTCTATGTTTTACTGATAATTATGATGAAGTCAATACATTTTTGTATCTAATAACTTGAAAAAATACAGACCATCCAAAACAATATGAAAGATATCACTACTTAGATAACGTCTACATAAATAATTACTTTTTGTTACATAAATAATTATTTTTCATTGTGATCCAGCTAGTGAGATTGTAAGTATCCCACATGGTCATGCACTGAAAGTGAATTAAAACAGATAAAATATTGGGTATGTAATCTATATTTTAACAAATGACATTTACAATCTACTCATCAGAGTTTTCTGTTCATGAAACAAGTCATAAATACACAAGAAATAAAGTTTACTTTTGAAAAAAATAATCAAACCGTCATATCCTTTAAGGCATTTCATGTATATGCTCAAGTTTTAAGGAGATTTAAAATCTTTTTCAATTCAATTTATTGGGTGTAGTTTGCTTAAAAAAAATCTGTTCCCCAGAATTTTGCTACTGTTTTCAATGACTCCCTACTTTAAAAACAGAAACAAAACAAAAAAGAATGACATAAAAAAATCCACAGGAGTACAAGAGGCTGAGTTTTCAGGTTTTTATATTGGTGCACTTCTTCTCATATTAGTTCCTTTTCTAAGCTCCTCAAGCTTCACCTCTTCCCA
Source organism: Tetrao urogallus (assembly GCF_951394365.1). NCBI lineage: Eukaryota > Metazoa > Chordata > Aves > Galliformes > Phasianidae > Tetrao > Tetrao urogallus. The sequence continues at coordinate 168,160,830 of NC_136813.1, read as the reverse complement.
CAGAGCAGTGTGCCAAAAACTATTTTCTCTGAACAATGAAAAGCTTTCTTTGCCACAGTTTATTTATTTACGTTCTCACACTTAATTCTGCTTAAGAAATATAAAAGATGCTTCTTCCTTTCCAAAGGTTGCCTCTTGGCCCAAATGGCATAAAGAAATCACAACCTTCCAGCCTATGCATCTAGACTGAATAAAACCTTTCTGGGTTTAAATGTCATAACCATTTACACAGAATTTATGCATTAACTGGAGGGATAGAGTAAGTGTGCTACGCTAGCCATCATACTCAAAACGATGAGAGACTGTTATCCCATAGAAATGCAGAACATCAGTATGTGAACCTTGAATCTTTCAATAGACCCCATATGGATAGTATTTCTAAATTAAGAACCAGAAATTTAGTGGCTTGATTATTTTTATAGAATCATTAAGGCTGGAAAAGACCGCTAAGATCACTTAGTCCATCAACACCATGCCCACTAAACCATGTCCTAATATTTTCCACTATTTCAGATGAGGTCTCACAGATATCACTCAGAAACAGCCTTAACACTTCCCTGTTTTGATTGGAAACACCTTTTAAAATTCATTTAAGATTGTGCATTCTCATCTATGTCATATCACTGGTAGTTCACAGTTACATAGAAACTAATAAACCAAGCTTTTCTCTTTCTTTTACATTGTAAAGGATGAACACAAGTTTAAGGCAGAAATGTGCCCTAGGTCCTAGACATACGGCCTTGTAGTTTGCTGTACTTTCTAAAATTCATTAGAATTACTTTCTAAATTCTGTTCGTGATTCGAATTTATTACTTTATATTGTACAAAGCCTCTTGTGATCACTCCCTCCCTCCCTAATTTCATTTCATGTGGTTCCAATTGTTATGTCAGACTTGTAGTTAAGTTATTCTTTTCTCACTCAGAATATTGCTTCAACTCTTCCTAATTGAAACTTTTGAATAGGTAGGCTGTTCTGAAAGTAATGTCTCCTATTTATTTCCTTAAAAACTACAATAGATACAAAGAGTACAATAACATCCGCCATCTCACGGTGCTCTCACATCCACTGGCTGGCCACCAGAAGTGTTCATCAAGCACTGATGAATATCAGTGTGTGCAATTTTTCTCACTCAGAGGAATTCAATGACACACCCTTGCTTCATATGTGCCTTCCATGTCAGATGCCATTTTGTGAGAATGCCCCTCTGCTGCCATCTGTCCGACAGCAACAACATGTAATGGAATACTGATGGGAAGGTTCAACCTCTACTGCCATACCACCAACATCCACCTCTGACGTGATGGACCATCATTATAAAATAGGAGGAATTACTTTCAGAGCTGCCCTCTGAGCTGAGCCTTTGGAGCAGTCTAGATATATATGTGCATATATACACACAGACAAGAATCAATCACCATTCACATCTGAATTTGCAGTATTACTTCCATTTCACAGGCATGCCCTCAAACAAGTTTGCCATGGGATCCTGAACAGATTTTGAAGCAGAAAAGCACACTGTTTTGTGGATGACTTCATACCATATTGTACTTTGAGAAATATCTCTCTTTTAAGCATGAAACCTATAGACCAAATCTGCAAGCTAGATTACAGCTGCCTCAATTTGGAAATAACTGCTTTTGTAAGTACAGAGTTCATTTTGATATTTTTTTCTGGCATGTTGTGTTACTCTATTGATTTTCCTTAAAGTTATAAGGCTGCCTTTTCTATCACACTGAAGGCATTATTTCCTAAACAAATGGATTTATTGTGAACACATAGGGGAGAAATCTCATTCTTCATCTGCACATTAGGTTTGTAGTAAGATCCTTGAAGTATATTGATACTGTTGGCACAGCATACGGTTTCCTTTGTACACATTATTATCTTACAATTGCATTTGAAAGCTTCACATAATCAAGCAGCAAAACACTAAAGTAGTCTTTAGTAAATTTTTCACCATTAATTCTATTTCATAACACCCTCATCTGTCTGTCTCAAGAAGATTATATTAGAAGCATAAGAAGGCATAAAAAGGTCTAGAACATCAAAGAGGCAATTGCTGGACAACCCCCTTCCCTAGCAGTTTGTACAAGATGCGCTGATGTGTTTTCCCAATCCACCTTATGACTGTTGCATCAGCTTCACTCACATACTCTTCCTGTATATTACGGTATAATGTTTATGCATGTTCATTCAGATAATTTTAATTTAATTCTATTCAAAATGAAGATAAACCAAAACTAACACCAGCACTAATCTTGGCTTTCATTTAGATTCCTCATTAGCCTGCTCCTCGTGTCTCCAATAAAGTCCCCTTGAACGCACAAACTAAAAAAAATCTTTCTACACACTATTTAATTACTAGAAAATACTGTCTAGATGACTAGAAAATTTCAAGATAACAATTTATAAATAAAAGTTATCTGCACAGTGGAGGTTGGGATGGCTAAACAGGGAGACTGGATGTTCACATATGTGGAAAGGTGCATTCGCTGTTATCTTCACCATTTAGCCACAGAATTTTTAGATTGTTAGAAAATTTTCTTTACTTTTCTAATTGCCAGCTGAAATGAAAAAAGCCACCTGTGAAAAAAACAGAGGCTTAATGGTAATCTACCTTGAAAGTTTCAAAATATCTGCATGTGGACAGAATATTCATAAAATATTTTATTCAGTTCTTTTTCCTGCATTGGGACACTAGAGTATTTTTTTTTAATCTCAAGAGTATAAAGAGCATCTTGCTGGAGTGGTGTGATTCTAAAGTGGTATAATTAGGGACCTGCCTGGGAGCAGGCCCTTTAACAGAGCCACTCACTATGAGGGAAGCATTCATGTACCCCCCAGAGCTCTCCACCCGCTGGTCCGGGCAATGAGCCAGCTGGTAAGAATCAGGCCAATCAGGACCACTGCATGAGCCAGAATTACCTTAAAGAGTCCTCCATCTCCTGCCACAATGCACACAGCAGAGAAGCAATGGTGCAGGCACTTGACTGGCAGGGGACATGGCTCCCCAGATGCTCTTGCAAGGCAAAGGCACTTCTCCATAGGGCATGGACTGCCATCATTCAGCACAGAAAAACTAGCCCATCCTTCCCATAGGTAGTAATATTAACTGATATGAGACAGGATACAGACTACACTCCTGAGGAAAAGATGCGTCTGCCGGTTTGCTACATAAAAACTGAAGCAAAAAGTTCTCCCCAGAATTTTGCCTTTCTGAATAAATGGAGTATGTGCGTTTGGGCTTCATCTCCCCTCTCCTCCCAGTCCCTCAAAAATTCTTACAGAATCAGAATCAGCACGAGATGAAGGTGGAAAGGTGTGATAGTGAAGGTGACAGTAGGTGACAGAAGATGATGGTGACAGTAATGGAATGACACATCAGCCTGCTGCACAGACATACGTCTAATATTAACATGCCTCCTGAAATCTCTGATAATATTGTAATCCTAATTAGTATTCTGCATATCCAGTAAACACAACTTGCATAATGCTTCTTTCCTATGTCTCCCCAAATTTTTATACTGCAGCACTTGGTTTTGTGATGAAGAGCTGATCTCCACACTATGTAGATTTTGTAGAGTGGATTTGTATCTATATAAATTTGGACTTCCCAACAAAATGTTATCACGGACACTTCCATTGTAAATCAGAGTTTTGACCAGCATTTTTTTTTACTACTGTATACATTCCTCTGCCTTAAATGGACCTCTTGTCTCCTACATCACCAGAAGTTTGAACACAGCTATTTCCCTTCCCTCTACGCCTCACCTCACCTAAAAATAATTTCTCGCCTTCTCTCTCCATCTCTTGGGGTTATCCTTGTCTTTTGAGTGGGTATCACTGATGCAAATTTCTGCACCTTAGAGGATAACTGTGTATTCCTCCTAACAGACTTACAAGGAAAAATTGGACTTATGCCTTTCTAGCAGCTATCCTCCAAATTTAATTTACCCCAAGCCTCAATGTTTGCTTATATGTAGGCCACATATTTCCTCCAGAATTATACTCAAGAGGAAAAAAGACTGTTTATCACTACTCTCCTCTTACACTCTATATTAGGAATTTGCATTTTTCTAAATCAGTGCTTTCTAGCATGTACAAAATCCTCCTACTTCCTATGCTTAGTAGCAAGCATTAGATAAACAGAAATATGTAGCATACAGTTTTTGGAAAGACAGTTTGAGACCAGCTGGATTTGTTTCTATTTGTGTTGAACATAAAAAAGAAAACTCAATCTAAGTTAAACCCGTAACTGTTCTTGCCCTTTTTAAACTGAAACTTTTTTTACCGACTTTCTACTTGCACAGTTCAGTTGCAGTCAGTGCATGTTAAATCAGAGGACAACATTTAAAAGCACTACTTTTTGCTTATTTTTACTCACATTCCCAATTTCTTATCTCTCAACAGCTCCTTACATATGTTTAAAAAAAGTAACTAAAAGTTACAATATTAATGATATGTTTGCTAATTTATTATGTGCAATGAATTTTAAATTAATTCAGACTTAACTACAGATCCAAAGGGAGATGACCAAACTAAAAGAGTAGCACAGAAGCAAGGAAATTAGGCAGATACATTCCCTGAAACAGACTATGAATATCTTCATGCTAAATTCTCCAAGAAGAGGAGAAAAGAGTGTACCCACAATAGCTGATCCACTCCTTTGTCTTTCACTCTCCATAGTTTATACTATATAAATATAGTTCATGTTCACCATTAATATCTTCTCTTTCCCATTGCTATCTAAAATCTATTCAAATCTCAGACACCATATAATATTCTAAATATTAAGGGTATTTCAGTGTAATTATTTTCCCTATTTTTTATCCATAACATTATTTTCTACGATCAATGGACTTTGTCAAATCAGAGCACAAGATCATTTGAAATCTAAGCTTATGCCTATATAATATGCTTTGCCTATATATGTATTTTTTAAAGTGCTTCTGATAGCTAAATGCAAAAAAGATTAGGTAATTAAACTGAAATGTATACTTACTTGCCCAAATTTTATCAAATGATTGCACTTCAGTGAAGTGCTCATGCTAAATAAACAAAGCTTACCTTAACAACTCAACATGCCATACAGCATGATATTTATACAACAGGCTTGGTACACACTGAGCTTAACCATTTGATTCCAGGAGTCATGATTTCCTGACATGCCATCCTAATACAGAATGCATAAGTACTAATGTTGAAACAAAAGATCTACTAATATGAAGGAAAAAATAACTATCTAGTTCATTGTTGATATACTAACTTAAGGGATTGGAGACAGTTACCTATTTATTCTAGCCAAGATAAAGTTCTGACTTTATGAAAATAAACTACTTCAATGGAGGCAGTATAGGTAATAGAAATAGCTAAGCTTTTCATAGCTCTTTGGCAAAAACAAATAACATTACAACTAACTGTCCAAATCCCTATGCTGTGTAACCTACACCAGTATCAGTATTGTGAGCAGATGAGTCTAAACACAAGGATTTGCCTACGTGGAAGGGAAATTGTAGTGCTGTACATGAACACCCACCTGTGGTAACAAACTCCTAGCATTTACCTCTAAATTATGCTTGTGCTTTGCTCAAGTCTTTCTCACGACTGTCAGTGTAAGGAGAACGACAAAGCTGCAAGAGTCACAGCCCAGGCTAGATGACATGAGATTCTTCAGTAGCCATAAGGACCGTTATTTCCTGCCACAGGAGAATGATCTACAGGTTGTAAGAACCAAACTGATGTTTTCCCCCTATTACTTACTGCAGAAATGCAGTAATATGGATTGAAATCCATGAAAGTGGTCAGCTCTCTTCACCACACCTCAATCACACCTTTTCCAGAAAATACGGTAAAACAAAAATCTGTACTATGGAAACCTTAACCTTACTTACGGCAGTAAGTTTTCCAAGTAAATGCTATTATCTTATTATACTCAGGTTAACATTATCTTCAGCTCCCATCCCAAACCTGCCTTAGCTATTCTGAAATATGTTATCAACCAATGCATGTACTGACTGGATCCACTTGATGCATCAGTGTCATGACTGGCATATATAAACATCCTTCAAACACACTTATTTGGGTATCTACACATGAAAGTAAAATCGCTACTACAATTGGTACTCAAGCTTGTCAGATGGGATGTTTTTCTCCTCTGTTTTGCCTAAGACATGCTAATGATTATGCCATCTGCAGTCTGAAACCCAGAAAAATGTAAATCAGAAAGTAATAGTAGATCAAGATAAACGTCTGCATAAAATGATAATCTTTGCTAGTATACTGTTAACTCTCTAGTATACACCTCTGTATAACTATCTAAATGTAAACCACTACCCCTTGAAAAAATATGGGAAAACTACTAGATAACGAATTTTTTTTGCATTAAAAACTAATACAAATAGATTTGCTAACCAGAACACTTCTCTTTTAAAATCAGTCATATGGCAAGCATATCGGTTTAAATCAGTTAAATCAGTTTAAAAAGATTTTTCATGAGAAGCATATAAAAAACATTCACAGTGTTGAAGAAAAATCCCAGAGGTTCTCTAAAATCATCCCCTTGGTAAAAAAACAGTAGAACTTGGCCACTTACCGAACACCCTGTTTTTGCAAAGTTGTGGACACAAATTTGAAGGTTTCTTCAATAAGTTTTCAACTTGCTGATTAGCTAGTAGCTGCTGTAGGTCACTAAAATACTTGATACATTACAGAATAACAGGGAGAACATGTATAAATGCAGCATATGGTACCTTCCCCCAAATATCCTTCAAATACAAGATGGCTACTAAAATTAATACCATTTTTCCTTTTTGGCACATGGAACAATAGTGCAGTTTACATCAAAATATGGAGCACACGAGAAGTGCAATGGCAAGGATTACCTAATACCCACATTTGCTTGCAGATGTGTGAGGCAGTTTTAAAATTTTTATAAGATTTTTAATAGATTTATAATACAGTTCTACCATATCTCCGGTTGCTACATTAGTAAAATGGTCTGAAATTATCGGAAATTAGACATGCATTAATATGAACATATTTTCAAATACTGAGAGAAGTCTGTTTCCTTAAGCACAAACACAAGCATTTTTCATCTTTTTTTATCTTATAAACCCCAAATTGCTTATACATATTTTGCAATTCCTACTGCTAGGAGATTTTGGCCAAAGTTACCATTAAATCTGGCATAATAAAATAATAGTAATGTACAAGTTTATGACCCATATTACAGTATTTGGTTAAACAGGCATCACGATGCTCAAAATGTGAATTTCCACTCCATAATGAACAATGAAAAGCTCTGTAGTAACAGTAAAAGACAGAAATAGAAAAGCTCCAAGGACCCATTTTCAAAATCTTTATACATCCTTTCCACTAAAGAAGAAAATTAAAACGGAGTGCGCTCATACCTGAATTTACATGTTATTTGATACATAAACCAAAGTCTGGAAGCATATTCCATTTTCCTCTCATATAAAAACGAACCAAATGAAGTGTCCAAGGCTAATGAGAGGCACTGAACACATACTGATCATCAAAGGAAAAGTTGGAAAACAAGAGCAATAATCTTGGCTTTAGGGAGCACGTAACAATTTTGAAAAGAAAATTATTTGCTTTATTTGCTTCTTCCTGCCTCGTAAGTATGGCCCATGAGGCACTGAACCTTCTTGGCAAAGACAAAATACAAGCCATCTCTACAATACACCAGCCCATGACATTTATAAGGCATCAGGCCAAGGTTTGTCCCGTGGGAGTAGGAAAGCACAAGACTTCCTTTCCCCATCTCATCATCCCTTTAGGTTGACTGTGTGACTGCCTTTGTCTCCAGAGATGGTTTTCTTTCCTTCCATCAATGTCTACCACAAGTAGTGCATCCCCACAGCCTTGAAAAGATTCACCGATGGGTGGAAGATATAAACAGAGATGTAGGGAGCTATCAAAATGCTGCAGTTTACAAGTTGGAGAATTAGAGTAAGCTAGCATCGCTGACAAAAATACACTGGGAAAACTGACACTTTTGCTTGTTCCATATAATTCTCTTAGGATCTGGTGTAGGCCTATTTAGATATCTCAGGCTAGAAGGACCTTGAACACTCCCTGTACAGACCTTGCCTTTCAGAATAAGGAGCTGGGGGAACTACTTTCACCATATTCATTAAATCAATTATCTTTACGATTCGACCCTTCAGGGTCACCAATTTCCCTTCTGAAAATTTAGAAAAATACACAATTCATAAGCTGCTGGATTTACGACTATTTTTCTTGTGTGCCCGCAGCCCAGAAGAGATTAGCAAAGTGAAGTCAAAACTGAGTAGAGGGAAGCTGAGATGGTCCCAGGACTCTACACCTCCAGATTGGACTACAAGTATAGCATGGCAGAATGCTAACTTGAGATGTTTGGGTTTTTATGTTATTTTGGTTGTTGGTTGTTTTTTTTCCATTTTCTTTATTTGCTTCCTGATGTTTTCTTTTGGTTTTGAGCTTTAAAAGTAAATTTGAAGAGAGATGATGTGAAATATGAAATTGTGTGCCGTGCCTACCATTCCTTCATGAAATTTCACCAAGAAAAAGAGTAGTATGTAAACTGTACACAAAAATTGCACAAGTTAACAAACTTTACATTGTTCCACCGATGCAAGATTAGACAAATTGTAATGTCTGGAGCTCTCCCTCCATTATGCTCCACTAAAACTAAAAACCAGATTTTTAAAAAATGTTATTCTGTCAAAAAGGAGGGATTCCCAGAGGTAGGTGTTATACTTATTTACTAAACAAAACAAAACTATCACTTATGATCACCCTTTGTCTGCAACAAACTGCAATTCAGCAATTAAAAACCGCTAAATACAGTCTATATGCCATGAGAGAACCAGTTTTGTCAGAAGAATGCAATTTCAAACGTAACTCAGAATTCATAACAAATGACCTAAAACCTCAAAAAATTTTTCAAAAATGAAATGCTTCCCATCTGCAAACAGTACAGTATTCTTACCAATGATGAATTTAAAATAATTATTCAGTGCTTAATCTCCCCCAAAATATCTGAAGCCCAACAGCATCCAAGTGTGAAAAGCTATGCCATGTTTTTTCAAAACACAGAAGCAACTCTTCTATAAATTCATGCTGTTGGTACTTCCTGAATAATTTACCATTTGTCACTTGCATATAGTATTGATAGCCTGTCTTGCTTATTTCTTCCTGGGTACCATTTCACTCCTCATCTTAACACAGCTACTTTTACAATTTAATCTATGTATATATATAAACATATCGTGCCAATCTTGCAACACACCTATCAATAATTCATTAGAGCCATAGCTATTCAACTCAATCCGCACAGATGTTTATTGTAACAGACCTTTCAAGTATCTATAATCACAAAACGCCTTTCTACCTGCTGATAAATTCTGCCTGTGAATTAAAAGTCACCAGCGTGAAGGGCTACCTCCTCCTTTATACGAATACGCAGCACTCGGCATTAGAGCACAGGCACCAACACACACACCACACGTGTGAGCAAGCACAGCACTCTTCCTTCCAAGTGAGGCCCCAAAGGCAATGATCCTTTACTAACCTGCAGTGGTCTCTGTTTATCAGTGCCTTTAGGAGACTTCAGTCCACTTGTCTGTTGCTGTAAAAGCAGCTGTCTTGCTGCCTGGAGTGCCTAAAAGTTCATATTAAAAAAAAAAAAAAAAAAAATGTAAATAAGTTCCACCATTTCCTAGAAAGAGATGAGTTAATCATTGTTAATGTTAGGTAAAAGTCCAATCAAACAAACGCAATCTTTGATGTGTATTTGCTAGATTTCAGGAGCCAGTTTGCATTTGTTTTACTTGAAGCATAAAAAAGGTCCTCTGAAAGTATGCATATAGGACTTCGCTAGAATTTATGGATTTATGGATGTACATGAAATCCTGCAGGAAATAAAGTTAATTTGTTTAAAGTGCTTGAAGAGGAAAAATCATAAACTGCATCAATAGCCTCATTTCCACAAGGAACTTGTCTTTGAGTGTTCAACTAAAATGCCCACTCCCTTGTAAATTATCATTCAATTTGCATTTTCATATTACAATTTTGAAGCAAAAGCAAGTAGACTTCAAGTGTTACCGGAAGCTGTAATTAAATTTGACAAATCAACATCAGATTATCTTGAAAGCGAATTAATAAGGATATTCATTGAAGATTAAAAACAATTTTTGTACTTACAATTCAAGGAGAAACCTCTCCTTTGACAAAATAAAGTGCAGTTTTAATGCCAAATAAAAATGAGTGGTTTTAATTTGCATTTTTAGGGAAATCGGAGAACAAAGAAATTATTCCCCAGCCAATCAGAGCAGGCTCTGGGATGACAGCATCCCAATCAAAATATAAAATGTTTTCATTTATTTTGTGTTTTCATTCCAACTCAGCAAAATACAGTTAAACATGTGAAAAGTAAACAAACGCTCAATTTAGCCAAGGAAGGCTAAACATTATTTTTCCTTGTAAAATTTTTTAAATGCCAAGTATTATAAAATGATATTTATTAAGAAATGAAAAACAAAGGGACATTTACAGTGAAACTGCCTACTCTTTTTCTTTAAAAATCAGTCCAGTAAATAGAACCTGCAGTTTTACGATGCATCACCCTATTCTTTACGTTATTCAAAATGCACTGTACATAGAAAACACTTCAATAAAGGCGATTTGATCAACATTCCCTAAAATAATAAAGATTCCCAACTGATAAAGAAAGGTACAATTTTGATTAGACTCAAATGAGCTGGTTTTTAAGATAGTTTCTAGTATCCATGACAACAGTTGCTTTGACAAGATGTGCATATGGCATTACACTGCCAGCTGGTGTGAACAATGTTTGAACTACTGCATTGAGATGCTGAGCAAACAGAAAAAGTTGCCACGTCTTAACCCTCAGGGAAAGCAGTCATCCCCTGATCAATTATGAAAAGACAGAGAGAGGGCTGCTACAGTCTGGCTCCAAGCAAGTTTTCTGAGGAGGCAGGCAGACACAGAAAACCAAAGTAAACAAACTGAATGCACTAGCACCATCTCCTAACAACATTGATTCGTCTCCCTGTAGAAGGCTCTGGTACAAAGTTTGCAGAGCATACTTTTAACATTTGGAGACATTCTCACAACAATCCCCTTATTGTTTCATCAAATTCTCAAGTAATTATAGGTCAGCTTTACAAAGACTATACATTCCTCCGAACCTAAGCAACCAGACACACATAACTAGCTTTTCCCCTCCAAAAATAAATAAAAGTTAACATATTTCAAAGTGCACTTGAAATATTTTGTTACTAAGGAGTCACTGGATGCCTGGTTTCCTGTGTGAACAGTGTAATCTTTTCTGCACTCACAGCTCTTGAGCAGACCCTGAAGGACAGCCCTGCTCTGTCTGAGACCAGAGATAAATATCAGTTGATTTTGGGGGCACCAGGAACTGGTCCCAAGATCTTGCATACGTTTAAACAGAAAACATGGAATAAGTGCATGAACAGAAGATCTACAGCAAATTTATAATCCTTCCTAATCTTCAGAACCGTCTGAAAGGGAAATTTGATTGAATGAGAGAAAACTATTGCGCTTCCGAATTAATAGGAGGCTGTACAGCGAAACCACCCTCCCCAAACAGAAGAATTTTGCTACAAGAACAACTGAAGAGATCCAGAATTAGATGATTGGGGAAAAAACACCCATAAAATAATTATTTTTTATTTATGACAGTAACAGAAAATTAATTACATGGGCTTTATATGGGAAAGAAAGTGCAATTCTCTAATGCCAATGCATACTGTCACTGCAAGTTGTTTCAGTGTCCTCATCCTCCTCAGCAGTAGAGTCATCTCACGCCAATACAAAAAAGAAGCAAGCAAGCATCTGGTAAAGCTGTACATTTAGAGTACTTGAAAATGAGAGGATTATAGTATGATGTGGCTTATATTTAAGCTAGCCAGTATAATTTCCAATTGTGGCTTGCATACTCCCATGGAATCAGTGTAAGAAAATACGAATTCCTACCACTAACTACAAAGAGTCCCACTTTATGAAGAAGCAAGACAGCACAACAGGATATGTTTGCACAAAAGCCTCTTCTACTTAAATTATTTTGATTTGTATACGCTGGTTGAGATATTTTTAAAGGAGTAAAGGCTCATCTTTTAATACAGAATGACTTACAAATGATGACTACCTGAATACTTCAGTGATCTTATTGTGGCAGTTTAGATTACTGTAAACACCGGAGACAGAAAAAGAACAGAAAACAATTTCAAGAGATCAGAGATGATTTAAAACTCATAAGGAGAAATCACTGTCAGCCTTTGTTCTTATAGACGTTGTCATATAGTACTTTTTCCTCCCAGTGTGCCACTTAACTTTAGATACTGCTACCTCGTAAACAACCTCCCAGAAACACATCGTTCATTTCAAAGAATTATTACTGACATTATTCATATGTGAGGACTATGAGACTGTAGAACATTCAATTCTACCAATTCATTCACTGCCACTGCATCTTTGCAAAACAAATTGACAGCTTGAAAGCGTCTTTCAAAATTAATAGTTTAACAAGTACACTTAAAGCAAGCCCCAATCCCACATATCATCTCTTCAATGCACTAATTTGATAATAAGCTGTGGTCTAAAAGCAGTTCAGTGAAGACAAACTAACAGATGTTTATAAGTCTGGCAGATCAAAATCATGTTGTGTCCTACCTCAAATTAACAGCCTACATTTGGTAGGTACTTTTCCTAAATTGAGTTATATAAACTAGTAAAACAATTAAAAAAAAAAAAAAAAAAAAAAAAAGTCAGCATAGACAAAAACAACAAAAAGAACCGAGGATTAGAAATAATTTTAATAATGCAAATGAAAATCATTATAATGCTTTAAGTAGCATCTGTATAAGCAGGAAATTTGGGCATATGGTTTCCAGAACTCACTGTGTCTTCTAGTAAAATATTTATGGGGAACACTACTTCTTAATATTTACTGCACAGCTTTGGCATAGCTGAAATGTAAGCAGAACTAAAATGAAATTAATTGCATATAACTCACTCTATTAAACTTGATAAATTGCAGTAGATTTTGTAATTTGTTGGAAATAATTCTAGGAGACACAACTTGCTTTTATTCTGTATTCCAAACCATCATATCTGATTTAAGAATGTCTTAGAATGATTTGTAAAAGTTTTCTCATTTTAATAAAGTGAAAGTTGCCACTAAAAGGAAGTAAAGTGATCATGTTGTTTTTTTATAAAGTCAACATAAGTGTATTTTTAGGAAACAGATGTCACTCATATCTTTCCTTTAAAAATAGGAATGTTTAACCTATCAGCCTGTTGCATTTGAGTCGCAAAAATGAAAAATGACATCTACGCCCATTAATATCGTCAATGTATAAACAGCACAGCGTGACACATTCTTGAGAGCTGAAGGCTACAAAATCTCTCTGAAACATAAATAACAAAGCACTCAGAAGCATATTTGATGTTGATATTCATCTCTGAGAAAAACACTGCTGCCTAGGCTTCTTATGAAAATAGATGCAGCCCAAATAGATCTCCTGTAATTGGTTTCAGATAGCGAGGTCAAAAGAAATATGATACAAGAAACTATTATGTGGAACAGGCGAAACAAGAATGTTTATACAGGCACTCCCTATTTATACTGACAAGAGGTGTATGCTTTGCAGATAACCAGAACCAAAAATCTTGCCAGAAGACAACCAGATTCTGTCCTTTTTCTAACTCCAAATCCCTGTTTTATTTTTTTCGTATGGCTGCGTACTCTAACATTCCAGCTGAACAAAAAAATAAGTTTCTGAACATTAAATAACTTTCCAAATGGCTGCATATGTCATACAAGAGTCATCTCGCTGGTAGCACTATGGAACCGAAACATATCAACATGCTAAGCTGGATTTAAGGCCAAAGACTGCACTGCACTGGTTGAATAACAAGTTAACCGAATGATTACATGGCCACATTTATTATAAAAATCACTTCAGTAGAACCTCTGCCCCTCATGTCCTGCTGTGTCCATCCTCCAGCTGGCTCAGCCCAAGAAGCTCAGAATTACCTACAGTCATGTGAGATCTGTGAAAGACTCTGACAGAAAGATAATGCCGCTCAAAGCTCTCTAATAGCCTTCCAACGCTACTGCTGAACTTTTGTCTCTCGCTGACTGTATTTTCTCCAAAAGTTCTCTAATGACTATCACAGCCAGCCAGCATGGTAGCTTATAATCTTTCCAAATGGGGTAACAAAGCATTTAACTCTATTCAAAGAATCTTTAATTTAAGACTATCCATCTGCTTTCCAACTGCAGCCCCTCCAGGAGAGCTGACAGGAAAAGCCAACACCCGAACGCATCTTTATTTACCTTACTCAGCAACACTGAAGTACACGAAGAAGATAACATCTTTGTCTCTAAACCGTGTGGGAAAGATAAAACTCTAAAGCCTGCCTGCTGAGGACAAACGTGCCCATCTGAGAGCGCATGAAGTCAAGTCCTTGACTTCACAAAACTAAAATACAAGCCACATAACCAGCCTAATTTCATTTATGAATGGTAGACTGAACAATTATTACAGAATTTTCTTATAGAAGTACAAACATGGTAACAGGTAGCTAAGGCTGTATTCCTCTAGGAATACATCATCAAAGAAATCAAAATGATCACTGAGAATTAAGAAGAAATTCACTCAATTAATCCAGCATCAAAAACGTGTGAACAATCCAACAAAAAAAGATGTGTCAGTCTTCCACATATCCATTAAAGGCTGTAGACAGCCAGAATCTGCAACTGGCTCAATTTCAGCAGTTGGACTGCAGGGTGTTTCAGGTGCACCTAGTAGTAGAACGCAAACCTGTAAGACATAAAAATGCTTAAAACTGAATTAATTTCAAGAAGAGGAAACAGCACTGAATGCTGCTTTACCAACCAGAACATTCCTACCACAAGTATGTGAGACAGAAGGACAGAATTCAGCAAATGACCTTCCTCAATTGCACTTCCAGAAGGTGGTGGTGGCCACTGAATGCTGTACTGAGCTTAAGCCTACTGGGTGTGTGAACACTGAATATAGTTGAAAATATCTACTGTATTGATGCTACAGGCATTCATGGAAAAAATGCTTGGTTCTTAGATCTGAATGGGATCATGCATGAAAGAGACCCTGAGCTGCTCACGTGGGAAAATACTGTTTGTCCAGGACAGCAAACCTCTGTGCCTGGAGAATTTCAAGATAAAAGACGTGGAGAGACAGGTGGCAAGCGGGCAGAGCTGTTCCGGATCACCATTTTCTAAGTTATGTAGCTATGCTCCTCATGTGCCTCATCTCAGGAATGTTAGAATTTTACTCTGTCTGGATCTCATTTCCTTGGAGTGAAAGCATTTATTTTATTATTTTATTTTGCTGGGGATGATTCTGCCAGTTTCAGCATTCTGAGGGTCTGATTTTGATTCAGATCCATGATCCTCCCTGCAGTACAAACAACAATTGAAGAAAACATCTTCAATCTACCTGAGTTTTTGTTCTTCCCTGATGTTTCCAGGATTCATTTGCAACTGAAGAGAAAAAGTAACAGTAATAAACTGATGAATGCAACATGAAGTCTCATAATGCTGTTTAATAAAAGGAAATTAATCACATAATTGTCATAAACCTATTTTCAAACAGCAATCTATCAGGGAGAAATTATGCATCTGTAGTTATTGACCTTTCATTTTACCATGACTGATTCGTAATTAGACTAGTTTTGTGAAAAATAATAGTTAATTACCAGATTTTTTTCACTCTAATTGTTTTGGCAATTTTTTTTTGTTTTGTTTCTGTTTTGTTTTATGGGATACCTTTTCCCCATGTGAAGTATGCTAAATAAATAAAGAGCACTACTAAGCAGCAAACATATTTCATTTTATGAAGCCAAATTTAGCTTTCCTCTATATAACCCAATCTAACAGATACTAAATGCTGTTTCAAAAACAGCATTTTTCCTGCTCGTTTTTTGGTTGATCTAAAACTAGGCACAAAATACCCCTAAAAGCAGCTTGTTTCAACTCCTGCAGTTATTAGGAGGGCTTTTTCATTCAGACATCAATCTGCATTGTTCATTATGGATACCTGACAGATCATGCGTAACATGTTCCATGAGAGAAAACTCAAATGGTGTCTCAAAAACTCAAACCACCTAAGAATGTAAATGCCAAGGGTTAGGAGACATGTGGGCCCATAGCACAGAAGTTGCACTCTACTCTGACAATTTTCTTCCTTTTATCCTACATTTGTGAACTTACCTTTCCTTTAGCAAAGACAGGACAAGGCAACTCAACTTTATTCATATTCCTTACACTACATACTAACTGAATTAACTACATGAAAAACAAAAACAGTGTAAACACCGAACACCAGTGTCAAAAATTGACAACTGCCCTGCCACAACTATTTAGTGCCTTTCAGACAGGTAGGGCATGCAGTAGAAAAAATGAAAAGTTGATCTCATGTAGCAATGGCTGCATGTACCAGTCCTTCACATGAAAGTTAGTATCAACTATTTCACATGAAAATCAGCGAGCACTTATGCAAAAGCTATTTAATTGTGATGGGTAAATCAGCCATTCCAGGTGTGAATTCAGAAAAAAAGAAGATTCCTAGAATTATAATGCTTTCATAGATAATACTGCATTCATACTGTATACATAATATTGTACGAAATTATACATCTTACAATACACATTTTACAAATGTATATGAATACTTGATTTGAAACGTGTTGGTTAATAAAAGACCTTTCAGGTCTGTCAACTGGAGACTTAACTTACTGGCTGTGGAGACTACTTCCAGATAAAGCAATCTGGAATGGAACAGTGTTCGCTTAGGTGGAATATAGTTGGATAATTTATTAAAAGAAAAGGAACTGATGCAAATGAAAACAAGAGCGGCCCCATCCGTACTAAAATCAAAACACAGAGCAAATGTGGGAGGAGGAAAAAGCATAACACCAAGGCAAGCGTGTAACAATAGGCTTTTGGAAGGCTGCGCTTTCAACTGATATAAATCTGAAAAGAAAATTCAGAGATTAAAGACAATGAAATCTTCATGGAGATCTTTAAGCAAATGATCAACAAAAGTCATATAGTGAAGATATAAGCTAAAGCACAAGGTGAGATAGCTATAAAACAAAAGGAAACAAGTACTCATTTTGTTCTGGCCCAGAGCAAGACTCCCAGATTAGAATGTGAAATGTGATAGATGTGAGGTTTGATTATTTTTACTAAGAAATATCGAGATGTAAATTTTGACTTGTAACAGAGTTCTGGCAGAAAGCATCCTAATACCTGATTCCTCATTCTCATGCCCTGCAAGCTATAAAGCAAAGCTATCCATCAAACAATATGAATCTACATAGTGCCAAAGTAATTATAAATAAACTTACAGTAATTGTAAGAATCAAAGTCTCTCAGCCACTCAAAAAGTGAAGAATTCTATATTTATTGAACAGTCATTGATTTGAAGAAACCCAAATATTTGGACAACAGTTGGTTTGATTTTCCACTGCCCTAACAAATCCATAGCCAGACAAATGAGTTAGAATGCAGCTACAGAAAAAATATTATCAAAATGGTCATACCAGGTTTAAATTGAATGGGAGGAAGGCACAACAGCCACTACTGAAAAATCCAGTGAGAATTCGTGGAGAAAAACAAAGTTGACACCAGGGTTTCATATTACATATAGTAAATATAAAGTTTATTTTAAAATTATTTTTAATTGATCTTATTGCCGAAGCTTATTTATAAGGACAAAATTTAAAGAAATCTCAGATTTAGAATACGTATTTAAGATGACAAATATTAAAGATGTGAGTCAGCACTGTCATATTATATAGGGATATACACACAGAAGTGTCATATAAAACAGGCACTGCATTTCTTACACTTTATTCAACTTTTTTAAAGAGTCAGCTGGAGAACTGTAACCATTTTGGGGCACAGTGCTTCAAAGCAGTGGACAATCTGAACAGTGGCCAGAAAAGAGCAGTAAGAGTGACCAAGAAATCCAATCTTGGAATAGCAAAATCTGATGATAAAAAGAGAAAAAAAAAATAGCATAAAGTAATAGGAGCCTTCAACAAGTATCCATGCAGAAAGAATTAATTGTACAGCATGGGTAAGACAAGTAGAAGCAACCTTACAGAATTCATGGAGGCTTAATTACACCGAAGAAGAAATGTTTAAGAATCCTGAAGGAGTACAATACATTCTGTAGAGACTGCAGAATCTCTGTCATTGGACCTGTTTAAGAAACATCTTCAGGAAAAATAGTGATTATGCTCTGGGACAGAGATCTTCACTAGCACCTTCCAGCCCTATTTTATTTGATTGCATGGTTCATTTGATTCCCGTGAAAGTACGCCAAGTTTGGATTACTGTGATGTCTAACACCTTGCTACATTTCAAATAACACCAGGCTCTCATAAACTGAGTATCACAAAGCTTCAGCTTGATTTGTTTCTATGGTAAGTTAACAGCAGTATGAGCTGTGCCTACAGAATCACACTTTGGAATTTTCCGATATTAAGTGGACATGTTTGCGTTTATGAGACTAACGTCGAGATTTTGAACCAAACACAGAAGTAGTGAAGTAGTTTATACAGAATGGGTTAGAATGGGATATGGGTTAGAATTAAGCACTCTGTGTGCCCTAGCAGCAGTTTGATCCGCTTGGCCAGAAATGTTCTGTTCTCACCGCCAAGTGAGGGCATGACAGTAGCAGAAACCAAGATTTTCCTGATCCTACATTTCTTCATGTAAATAGAGGCCCTCCTGAAAAAGAGAGATAGGATGAGGACAGAAAAGCAAGGGAAGAAATGGGGTCTGAAGCACATTTTGACCAAGTTAAGTTGTACAGTTCCATGCAAAGCAACTGACTCTGCATAATTTATTCTGAATTCAAATCTAGAGCTACAAGGTAAAACACAGTGAGTATCTTTGATAAACTGATTTCAATCATGTTTTTACAAAACAATTTGGTAAAAAATCACTACAGCCTAAGCCACTTAAAAAAGTCACCCTTTATTGCTAAAACTAAATCAACTGAAATCCTACTGAATAAACATGAATGTAAAAAGGATATACAATGATGGTACTTTTATTTGTAATTTTTCAGTGGTTTTGCTAATCCTTTTCTTGGAGGGAGAAGCACATTCCCCTTTGGATTTGGAGTTAAAAAAATAAAAAATAAAAACACCAATACAAGAGCAAGAAGAACACTATGCAAATAAACTGCCCATTTGCTAGACACTGGCAACATTCAGTAATATTCATGAGTGTCTCGATAACACAAAGCTTAAGGCTTGATCAAAACCACTTGGAATAATTCTGCAGCATTAAAATCTGTTTCTATGTATGGACTGTGAGGCTCCAGGGGAATCTCTGTGCCGTGATCACAAATCAATTTATATGTCCGTATGTGTGAAGTAACACATGTATTCACACACGCGTTCAACTGAATACCTGTTTTCTTGAAGGAAATGCTTATGATCTGTGGAAAACCTAACAAAAGCAGTAGTGGTTAGCTCTGGATCTTTCTGAAAAAGTTACTGCACTTGTGGTCTATACCTGGACTGCCTGGATTACTCTGGTTGCCTTCCTCTCAGACTGCTTTTAACTCCTTTGGTGCATCTGATTTCATTTTGACCTAGCAGGCACAACTCAATGCGCAGACCAGAACTCTGTATCTCTGAAGAAGGCAGTGCAGCAGAAAGAGCCCCAGTCCTCAGGATCTCACTGCGTTTGGCAAAGGAGTTTGCTCTGAAGGGTCTTAATAGACTGTAGAGCTGAGAAAGAATTCTCCACTTTGGGGACTTTTAAGAGTGAAGACTGTAACAGAGAGAAATGACAAAGAGCTTTAATTTTAAGCTAAAATGCAAGTGAAGACAGGCAGGCAAATGTCCTCAGGCTCCTCATCCTAGTTTCAGCCCTTGTGAGGAGATCTGGTAGGGAGTATATTCTTTATGATTAGAAACTTGAAGGGATGAAAAAGAAAAGACCTGAAGCTAGTAAAAATGTTTTGCAGAAGAGGAACAGAGAGACATTTTGCAATTCCCAGGGCATTTAGGTGCTGCAGAAATGATAGCAACTGTACGAGGAATTCCCAAAGAGTATACATGAGCAACACAACAGGTTAGGCAACTGAATTAAAAGTAGGTGTTCATCAAGCTTGCCCAAGGAAAAATAATCCTTATTATAGTGTCTTGGTACCCACAGTAATATTCATAAATGGCAAACTAATCAAGGAATTATAATAATAAATATGCTCGGGGACATTATCACCTCTAGATGAATTTGTAAAAAAACAGACACACCCAGCTGCCTCTGTGCCAAACATATGTAATACTTCACATGAGATAAAGTCTCTTCTGGCATCAGATTTTAAGAACTTCATCAGAACCACGCAGTATATATTGCATCATAACTGTGCACATTAAAATAAACCACCAGCAACTTAGTCACATGATCAGAACACGCAGAATAAGTTCAGATAGAAAATTCACTCCTTCTATCCTTCCAAGTACTCTTCTGCGCTACAAAAATTTTTTATTTTATTTTTTTTTATTATTTTTTTTTTACCAGTCCTCTGTCATATCTGGTCAACAGCTTCTTGCAATCAAACCTCAGTTACCAGCCTTTTCTTTTAAAGCCATGTCTCAGTACACACTGCACCTAGCTCAGATTTTATGTCCTTTAATTTTTCACATCTTTTCCATAACACCTGCTTGCATCTTCTTGTAATGTTTTAAACCTCATCAATTTCTACAATTCCTCTCACAACCTTGAGTTTTCTTCCACAGATTTCTTCATGTGCACATTCAAATCATCACCACATATACCGTGTATGTGAATACATATTACTGTGCTGCTTTCTCCTCATCTACTCTGCCTGTGTAACCTGCACCCCAGAACTGTATCACCCACACGGGAGGAGCCAGCTTGTCACCTGCTTCCCCACATGGCAGCTGGACAGCATGGGAAGGAAGCAACAGAAAGCTCCATCTCCCACTTCATGCACAATTGGAAACTAGTATCTACCCATGTAGTAATTTTCTCATGCAAGTTAGTTGTTTTCAGTACTTTTACAGTTAATTCTGAATAGTCAGGTTGGCATTTTGGATTAAGTAAAACCACAGTGGTACTACATAACTCTGAGACATCATTCTCTGGATTAAGGAAACACTGCACTTCTGCAAGCTTTTTTAGACACGTGCCTTTCTAAGAAATGACATTTTTCTTCCTGAAAAAAGCATGAAATAAGAACTATGTAAATAACCTGGATCCAATCCTCATCCTCCCAAACCTTACGCTCTTTCTTAGTCAAGACATTCTGTAACACTCCTGGGCAGTTTTCTAACACAACAGACTTTTCTCTAACCAATGACCAGCAGAACTCTCAAACTTGTTGGTATCTTTCACCTTCTGAAATTCAGTAGTAATTAAATTTACACATAAACTTTTAAGAAAAACAGGCTGATATATGCAAAAATACTATTACATATATCTTGCCTTGAAATATTTTGTTGACAGCAGTTCCTCGTGTCTAGTCCTCGTTTGTTCCCATATAACCACAAATTCAGAGACTAAAATGGGACACAAGACTTTTCAAGGAAAAATAAAGAGCTTTAAAAAATTATTAATACATATGCTCCAGAGCAGAGTCTTTTATGTCATATGAGTAAATTTCCTTGTAGGTATGATACTGGCAATATTTTAGTATACCGAACCACTCATAGCACCACTTAATATATGAATAATAAACTGAGTTTTAGCTCTAAGTTCATCATCACTTCTCATCCTGCTATCAGGCAGTCCTGACACCACTGGGTATACATTAGATTGAATGTAAAGAGCAAGCAGAAATAAAGCTTTAATTATTATTTTTTTTAACCTTAGGTTTGATGATCTGCAACTAATTTATAGTTTCCAACAATCTCTTTGCTTTAATTCACTAGGAGTCAGTGCATCTTACCTGTGAACATTCATTCATGTTTTCTTCCTATCATCTGTCCTTTGTAGGACTTGGAAGTGCTACACGAAACAAATAAGGATCTATTCTTGACAAGGCATTTTAATAGTATTCTAGAGTTATAATGTATAATAATTATTACCTTAGTTGCTATTTAAGAATATATAATATCCTGTCTATTAGAAATGTAGTTATTTTACATGACAAATGTACATACTCTCTGAGATTTGGAAAATAAAGTAATAGAGACACAATATTAGAGCATTTTTAGTTGAAGACCTTGCCTTTCATGAGAGAGCGATCTGGATTATGTCTATTAGTCTGCTGCAGTTCCCAGGGCTCTGCTTTTGCAGTACCACAATGAGTCATGAATATAAATGGGAGAGAAACCATTTCATGTCAAGGTTTTGGGATTGCTTCAAAATACTTTCTGGAGCAGAGTTTATGGTGTAATTCTTATGTAGCTACCTGAACTCAGAGAGGAGACCAACAGCTGAAGCAATCTTTGATTTCACAGGAATGTCAGAGGTTCTCACCTTTTTCTTCACCAATCCCTGGTTTCATTAATATCATTAAGACATCAGTGCTACAAGGACTCTAACGTTTAGAGTTACAAAAAAAGCCATACACAGTGAACTACTGAAAATGCTATTAAGACAAAATGATTCCTACCAGCTCTCTCAGGCTTCATCTACACTGATGAATTGTTCTGTGCTGGTAAGCTGTGAGCACAGCTCTTGGCTGACTTTCTGACTTCTGCTGACCTGCACTCTCTTAAGCAACTCCCATGCACAGTTCTGCAGCCAAACTCATCCAAGCACGGTCCCACTAGGGATCTCAATGCAATCCCTGTAGTTTGGGGGCTAAACTGCCCATTAGCTCAGGGGCATCTCATCCCACACCAGTCAGCCAGTTTGCACACAGGAGCACCACGCTTACTGATGCAGGTCCCGTCTGTGTGCCGAGAACAGTTTAGCCATGTCTTGTTTTAGAGATTCTCAGCTGAGTTAGTCAAGGTGTAATTTTAGATGAGTTGGAAAAGATTCAAAGGAGCTTGATTTCATACCACAACAGGCTAGGAAAACAAATCCTTTTCATAAACAACAGCAATAAATGCTCTTTGGAAGAGGGAAGGAGGAGGAAGTTTCATTCTGAAGTTTATAAACGAGAATCTCAAACATCCCTAATGCCTGCTGATGAGTTGTCAATGCTGGTTTTGTATGGCCGCCTTATGCACCTTGGGTGAGTTTCAGTTCTGATGTCAAACTTTTGACATCAACCACAGTTTAATGAGAAGCCTGCTTTCTTAGAAGCCAAAAAGCAGAACTATCTTTGAAACACCAAATATGAAGAGGCCTAGGAATTTCATTAAAAATAACAACCTCTGATATTTTTCTTTATAATTTTCTGTGTCAAAATCTGAGAAGACTCTGATTAGAAGACTTGCGTCTTTATAGGTGGCTGAATTATCTGTTCATTGCAAAAAGTAAAAAAATCCCAGAAAGACTATATGGACTAATGTTGTAAAGACACTGAGAACCATGATGGAACAGAAAAACAAAACACAAACATTGTGAGTAATGTTGAAGAGAAATTAAATTTCTGCCTGACTAGAAGGCATTGAAAAAAACTCTTATTAGTAATCAAGAGTGTAATAACCAGGCCAGCACAATATCACTGAGACAATATATTCTAGTGACTGGAGACGATCATGCTAGTCAGGAAAATAAATTAATTTAACTTAAGCTGGCTTTCTTTATCTTCAAGGCAAGTGTTTCTTTGACTTGTCTGACACAGTTAAAGCAGTACAGATACTCCCTTTATTACAAGCAGCATTGGCAGATGCCAAAACTACAAAGTGAGCACTTTCACTGCACGAGTAAGCACCATACCCAGAAATTTGTAGCAGCCACATGGAATGCACCCAAGCTTTTACATCATCTTGCAAGACAAGTCACATCATCGTCTCCGTTTGAAAGTACTTATGTTGTGAATTAATTAAATTCCAAAGCAGACTCTTTGCAACAAAACCAAAGTTCCCCAAATCCTTAAAGCAACAGCTAAAGGAATTTTCACTTATAGCAACGACTATAATTGTCAGAAGAAGAAATTTTGAAATTTGGCCAAGTTCAAGAGGGACTGACCTCAGCTTCTGCATTCTAAAATACAAGGATTTTTTTTTTTTTAGACACAGTTCCGTTGAATTTTTGCATTTTGTAGAATGAAATGCTTCACTGAGAAGTGATGTATACTCTAGAATGCATTTTTAAGTTCTGCAAATATCCCACAGTAATTCTGGCCTAGCAGAACTCCAGGTATTTTTCCAGGTGTTACAAGAAGTCAAAATAATTACAGCTAAAGCTCCAACAAAACAGTTTTATAAAAGTTAAGAATGATTGATAAGAACAGTATTTATACTTGAGAACAAAGAAAGGGATTCAACAATGTACATTCACAGAGTCATAAATTACTGTGCTGTATCAAACCTGTCACAAGCCATATGTATTCACCCATACTGTACTACAGCTTCAGCAAGTTTCCTGAATTTTTCAGCTAAAAAGTAGTATTTTGGGAACAGAGGGAATTCAGTGTTTTATATGGTAGCCTTTAGTATTTACTCAAAATGAAAGAACTGGGAGGACCAAAGACAGAAGGAGATCTGGTTCTGCATCCAGCCTTGCATTTATTGAACTGTTTTCCATGTAGAAAGGAATAGAAGCTTCTGACAAGCAAAGAATGAAGGGACAGGTCAAGTCTGTGTTTGATTAAGTGGTTATATTGTTAAGTTTTACCATATGTTGACTATCCAAAAGATTATAAATACAATTGAATATAAAATATTTTTTATACAGAGAGGTGTTCAACCAGTACAAATTAGCTGCAATTAAACTCTGCTTTTGCTGATTAATCTGTGTGTTCAACTGTCAGTCTCTTGCATCTATTCACACTGTGGCTCATTTCAACTGAGATCCAACTGTATACATATTTCAAACACTTAAATCCTTTAAAACCAGTAAGAAAAAAACACACAAAGGTGAAATTCAAGGCACAAACTCCACTTTGCAGTGTCTCAAGAATTTGGTGCAGGTAAGAGTGACTTGCAATGGCACAGGTTCCCATGTCTCCCTCCAGTGAGATACAAATGTTTCTGGACAACCATTACACTTTCCCAGTCCCATCTTGTTCTGTGAGCTTACTGTTAACAGAAGATTCTAGAGGGAGGATCTGCCACTTTAAAATACCCTTTCTCAATGTTCAGGGGAAGTTAGGCATAGTGAGTTGCAGCACCAAATAAACGAATCTAATCCCTTTTTACTGCCTCCTTTTGAAATGTGGAAAAATAATTCTATTTCCATGCTCGCTCAGTCTTCATTTCTAGTTCTGATAACACCAATTAGAGCAGTCCTTTTTAGTGAGACAGACATCTGTCTCCTAGAAATCCTACCCATCTGTTTGTATGCTAGGAGGTAGTAACAGCTGTAGAACAAGTTTGATATAGATCATATAACTATTCCCAGTGACGAGAGAAGCTACAGACTGCCTAGCAAATACTCTGCAAAGGCATTTATTCTCTTTCTGCCCTACTATATTTTTTCCTGTACTACAGAGTACATAAACTTAATTATATCTATATGTATATAATATGTACTTGAAATACAAACTCTAGAAATTTCCATTAAATCTGAACAATATTTTGAACTGCCTTTACTGCAGCTACACACGCTGTCACACGTGTGATAAATTCACGATGAGAAAACTGTAGTGTTATTGTGCTCTTTGTACCTGTTGTAGTTTCCAAGGAAATAAATAGGAGTGCTCTACTCACACGAGTAGCAGAAATTTTTTTACATGTCACACATTCGCATACAAAAACACTTATCATACTAAGATAAACGAGCATTGGGAGGGAAATTTTCCCGGAAAGAAGAGATTAGGATTCTGCATTAACACCTGGGAAAGAGGACATCTCCAAATACCCTAATAGTGAAGAGAAAGGTATTAACACTCCATGATAATGAATCACATACTTTTGAATTTGTTTGAAAATTCTTTAGGATAATTCTGAATTGGATAACATAAAAGCCAACTCACTTCTGAAAATCTTGGCTTTCCTCTTCAAGATTGGTTGCAGTTTGTCCCCAGTGCTTTGAGACTGAGCATTCAAAAATGCAGACCTACAATAGCCAAAATGCTCCTTCTTATCTGGAGGCTTTAGCTATCCCCCAAGACTTTTATATAAATGTAGTGCACTCTGGTTTACATTAGAAAAGGAAACATTTATCTTATCACATTGATATCAGCTCAGTACAATATTACATTCTGGAATAAGAAAATATTGCAACTTTTCTTGGAAAGGTCAAGAGGTACTGTTTATCTTCACGGCATAATGAATTACATAGCATTGCGGGGCTAGGAACTCCAAGAGAACAGTACATGTTTTGACGCATAATGCACAGCTCAGTGTTCTGAGACAGGAGATGGAATAACAAACAAAGCTGTGGTGTAATATTTTGCCTTCAAAATACTGTATAAGTAGGAAACGATACAAGAAATCTGGTAAGTAACTAGTGTTCTTGCTAGTAAAAAACCTATATATGTGGAACAATTCTAACGTAGGATGACCTACAAATCCCTTCAGCCTATTAAATGCATTCTAATTTAGAGTTTACTGATCTACACTAGAAGTTAAACTTAACAGCTGCTAAGGAAAAAATATCTACAAGTTTCTGGCTTCCAGGTTTTATAGCTAGAACACACATTCTTATTTACAAAAATCACATTGTTACATCTGACAACTGTTACATCTGACTGCTTACTTTGTGCTGCAGGGGTCACACTCTCGATTCATTCTTATTGATCACTAAATACTGTCCATCATTCTGAAGTGTTTTAAGTTAAATTTTACAATGATTGATCAGAAGAAAAAAAATACATATACTGCTTAATCTGAAGTTCAGTAATAGGGACTTGTGTCTCTTCATATTTCCTCCATCAAGCTCAGTAACATACTAACAGAAATTTTAGTGAAAAAATCTGTGATTGTATTTACAAAATGCATTTTGCCTATAGGAAACAATTAAAACACAACAAAATTTTAATATCCGTATCTTTCATCAGCAGTTCATTTACATCCTACCAGTTTTTTAAGATGAAAATTAAAGGCTCTTAATTTGCTAAAATGAATGAGAAATTGAACTACAGAATGAACCGTGTAGTCTGTGGAAAAAATCAGTGATTTATACTTGAGGCTAGTGGCAAACTGGTGCCCTTAGAAAATCTTCAGTGCCCTGCAAGCTTCTGCCTGCAATTCTGTTTTGCCCGGTACATCATAAAGTTAGCAGACAAAAACCAGAGCCATGATCTGTATGGATGACGTGGTCTCTGTGTGCCCCATTTCTGCTCAGAGCTGAAGTACTTAGCTACTACTTTGTAGCCAAAACTTCTTCAAGGTAATTAGTTCACGTTCAAGACAGTGATTCCAAGTGCTCAGTTTTTACTTTACAGAATTGAAGAATCGAAAAAGACCTCCGGAGATCATCTAGTCCAAGCTCCCTACCATAGCAGGTTCCCTAAAGCAGCTCACACAGGAAAGCATCCAAGTAGGTACTGAATATTTTCAGAGAAGCAGACTCGAAAATGTTTTTGCTCATATTTGTATGGAACTTTATGTGTTTCAGTTTGTTCCCATTGCACTTTCTTCTCTTGCTGGGCACTGTTACAAACAGCCTGGCCCCAACCATTTCACTCCCGTCCCTTAGATATTTAAAAGCATTGGTATGTTCCCCTTTCAGTCTTTTCTAGGCTAAACAGTCCCAGGTCTTTCAGCCTTTCAGAGTCACAGAATAGTAGGAGGTTGGAAGTGACCTTTAAAGATCATCTTGTCCATACCCCTGCTAAAGCAGGTTCCCTATAATAAGTTACACAGGAAGGAGTCCAGAGGGGTTTTCAATATATCCAGAGAAGAAGACTCCACAACCCCTTTTGGTAGCCTGTTCCAGTGCACTGTCACCCTCTCACAGTGACATAATAAGAGAAATCTTTCCCCACAAGGGAGATGCTCCAGTCCTTTAATCATCTTTGTGGCCCTTCACTGAACTCTCTCAAGAAGATCCCTGTCTTTTTTGAATTGAAAGCCCAGAACTGAACACATGCTACTCCAGATGTGGCCTCACCAGGGCAGAGGAGACGGGAAGGACAAACTTCCCTGAGCTGCTGGCCACACCCTTTTAAATGCACCCCAAGATACCACTGGTCTTCTTGGCCTCAACTGCATATGGATACTACTGGCTCACAGTCAACCTGCTGTCCACCAAGACCATCCCAAGGTCATCCTCCACAGAGTTCCTTCACAGTAGGTCAGTCCCTAAGCTGTACTAATGCATCCTCTTAATCCTCCTCAGATGTAATACTCTGAATTACCCTTGTTGAAGCTCATTATGTTCCTCTCTGCTCAACTCTCCATCTTGTTCAGGTCTTGCTGAATGACAGTTCGGCCTTCTGGTGTGTCAGACACTCCTTCCAGCTTTCTACCATCAGCAAACTTGCAAAGGGCTCATTCTATCCTTTCCTCCAGGTCACTGATGAAGATGTTGAACAAGACAGGACCTCGTATTGACCCCTGAAGAACACTTCTAGTTACAGACCTCCAACTAGACTCTGCACCACTGATCATAACCCTCTGAGCTCTGCCAGTCAGTCAGTTCTCAATCCATCTCATTGTCCACTCATATGTCTCTCACTTTCTAAACTTATCCACTAGGACAATTTCAAAAGCCTTGATGAAGTCAAGGTATACAACATCCACTGCTCGCCCCTCATCTACTCAGCTGATTCTGACATCATAGAAGTCTGCCACATTGGTCAAGTATGATTTCCCCTTTGCAAAGCCATGCTGCCTACTTCTGATATCCTTTCTGTCTTCTACTTGCCTGGAGGTGATATCAAGAATAAGTTGCTTCAACACCTTCCCAAAGATGGAGGTAAGGCTGACTGGCCTGTACTCTTCTGGCTCCTCCTTCTTGACCTTTCTGAAGACTGGAATGATATCAGCTTTCCTCCAGTCCTCAACCACCTCTCCCATCTTCCATGACCTTTTAAAGAAGATAAAGAGCAGCTTGGCAATTACTTCTGCCAGATCCCTCAGCATTCATGGGTGCATCCCGTTGGATATGTGTGTCATGTTTGTCTAGAACATCTCTGACCACGTCTTCCTCAACTAAGGGAAAGTTCTTCTCTCCTCAGACCCTCTTATTTTCAGGGTCTGGAATTCCACAAGGGCAGTCTTAGCAGTAAAGACTGAAGAAAGTATTTATTAACTATGCTTATTTAGTGTCCTCCATTACTAGGGCACCCACTTCATTCAGCAACAAACCCTAATGAATTAAGAAAGAAGAAAAGAGAGCAGAAAATGGAGATTTCCCTAGGGGGATGCAAGAGGATCCCCCATAGCTATATAGAACCTTGAGGTGACTGGCCTTCTGGCTCATCTCATGGGAGACAGTTAAGGAACTCTGGTCACTGTTTTGGTTGGCCTGGTTTGTTCCCTAGTCAACTGCAATGCCATAAGCATGGCTATTTTGGACCACACTTCCCAAATCCTTCAGTTTAAAGCCAGCCTCAAAACTGATCAGCCTACTGCCAAAGATTGCCCTGCCTCTTCTAGACAGGTGGATCCAAACCCTCCCTAACAGGTTATAATCTTCTCAGAAAGTCACATTATCATAAAAATCAAAACACTTGACTGGCATCAGCAATGTGCACAGGAATTGGTATGCATTAAATGTGTATTTCTGGCAAAATGAATGGCAAAATTGAAAAGAACCTCTTGATACAGGAAAGGAGAAGTACTCACAGAACTGGAATATCTATCAGATGGCCAGTGAGAGTGCTAGCTTTCCTAATAACCTCACTGAGCACAAGAACATGCATTTCAATCTGTTCTCTCATGAGAGCTTGAAACGTACGGTGGCCCAAGGAGTGACAGTAGGATGTTCCCTAGTGCATACTACAGATCTTTATCAGTGTGGATTAAAAAAAGACTAGAGGTACAAATCAACAGTCATGTCTAGATAAAACATGAAGGACAAAGGAAAGAACATTAATTTCCATTCAACTCAGAAACGATGTGTGACAAATACAAAGGGCCAATCTTCATACTTGTGGCCACAGGGTCATGTAAGAGAACAGTGAAGATCAGTATAAACTGTACTACTTCAAGGACGCTATGTCTCTATCAAACGTACATACAGAAGTACCAGAAAAATGCCAACCGAAAGTGTCCAAAATAAAGTAGCTGAAGAGGCTGAGCTTGATACTAGATAATCTTGGAGACAAAATCATAGCTGGATCAGTTAGAATGAACACTGTGCCAAACACAGAAGTTTGTGGACTGTCAGGGCTTCATTTTTAGATAGTAACTCTTACCTCACAATACAGAAAGAAAAAAAAAATGAATTGTAAGAATAAATATTATTTGGAGTATCACAATACAGGTCTTATAGTTCTGGGATATAAAGACATGATCAAATTGAACAGTGAAATAGGGAATTGGGATAATAGCCTAGTTCAGAAAACAGTCTGGAAGATGGTTTGAGTCTGGCCTGCCACATATGGAACTTAAGTGACTGTTAGAAGAAAGTAAAAATAAAGAAAATATTATTCTGTTCTCAAAGACAAACAAACAAATAAACAAAAACCTGAAAAACCATGCTCATGAATTCTTTTACTTTCTGGTAGGTCTATTCTTTCCTTTGTTTTTTTCCAAGAGATCTGAAGAAGCTGAAATATATCCAATTATTTATGGTAACATCAAAGGTATCAGGAGAATATCTTTGGAAAAAGGAATCATACATGTTTTGCCAGATTTCAACCACAACTGCCTCTGCCCAAAACTGCACTGAACAAAAACACATAGAACACTCTTTCTTCCTTTGTTTTCTTTCCAAAGTATTTTTACTTTGTTACAACTGAAGCAAAATCCAAGAAGGTAAAATGACAGATTTACAGGAAGCTTAGATTTTTTTATAACATTACCGGATTAATGACAAATATTAATAGCCTTGAATAGAGCTATGCTCAGTTCTGCCAGCTGATTAGTAAGCATGTATCGGAGTCTTGAAAATGTTATCTGCAGAGTTTTTCTTGAGAATAATACTTCCATTTTAAGAATAGTATCAGAAACAATGCTTAAAATTCTAGACAAATTACCATTAGTGTCCAAACAGCTAATTCAGTGAGCTTAAACCATAACTATAAAGTAGTCAAATTGAAAAAAAAAATATATAGCTCACAATTATTGAAAATTTAGCCAAGTTCTATTGATTGTCCCTTACCACTTAGGGAACAATGTATATAAGAGGACAGCTTTGCTTCCCACACATTTTAGGGCAGAAAAATTAAAAACTCCAGAAAGTTTTCTACTTTGATTTTCTGTGACTTTTCTGTATTTTGTTTAATTTTTTCCAGGTCTTACCAGTGACTAAAAATAAATGTTTGTTCAAATTAAAGCCATTTGGAATCCATCATTCTCTCATGGCATTCTGAGAACCAAGATCCATAGAGGACTTTTATTAAAAAGTTAAAAAACTTCACAGTCTTTTTGGATGTACCATTACTGAAGAGCAGTGTTGATACATGATAATATTTCAGACTTGCTAAAAGGACTGCCTGTAATTTCAGTAAGTCCGGTCAGCATTCTCTGAGAAGGAACTGAAGGTATTCCTGGACTCGTTGGACATCTTAGATTTAACACGTGGCCTCTGAGAACATTTTTCATCTTTTAAAACTGAGTTTTGGCTTCAAGGAATGTTTCTGAAGGGCCTGGCTAGCTCTAGGCATTTAACCCTGGCTGTGCACTTGCAGCACACCAAGGGGGGTATTTGCCAACTGGAAGTCACTGACAGAGCTGAAGAAGATACATGACAGCATGCCACAACACGGCAAGCCCAGGACTGAAAGAGTATCCCAGAGTACCTTAATCATTTTGAACAAACATGGAGAAATAAGATACTGTCCGAGGATCTAAGGAAATTTTGGAGGCCAGCCTAGGAAGGAGTGGGACCAAGAAGAAGAATTACAAAGTCATGAACAAAGTAAGTTTTATCATGATCATTCAAGTACTTCCAGCTTGTGGTAGTAGGAGATGCAGCAATTAGTGGTCATCCTTGGAAAAGGTAAAAAAAAAAACAACAAAAAAAAACCCAACAAAACAACAGAAAAGAACAGTAGTTTCTGCCTTGAGGAATGTATCACATCTAATTCACAGCATAGGGACTGTTGGAAGTTACACTTAGCCCTTACAGCACTTGTGATCGCTGGACTATGTGTAAGAAAAAGGGTTTATTTTGTACTATTCTTCCCTGATATTGCCAAAGAAAGCTCTTATCCTTCAAACTGAAGTTTCTCTATTAAGCCTCAGGTGGATATAAAAGGCCCTGTAAGGACAAGAATGATGGGAAAAGCACTTAAGACGCTTATTGTAGTTAATCATAAAATAGAAGAAACAAGAAAGAAAAAGGCATTTGCTCATCAGATCACACAGAGGCAATCAGGGACATCGGACTTTTCTAAGAGATTTTTATTATTAAGGAAATCACTATAGATGAGCAAAAACTCCCATCATGTAATGCTACACTTTGTATAAACAAGTGCAATAGTCTAGATTATTAAGTTTAAGGGGCTACCAAATTAAAATATAATTAAACTTTAAAGTGTAAAGTTTGTCATGCATCTATTATGATTCAGTGATATATAAACAACAGGTTAAAGAATATTTTATATGTCTATTAACATAAATGGAAGGAAGTAAATTTTTTTTTTGCTTCAATGAAAAACAGCCCCCAGAACAAGGCATGAAGAGAAGGTTTTAGTAGCAAAGTTCCACATAACAGCAAAGCTGAACTGTACCATCCACTTTGCTGTATGCAGGTATGCCTTAGTTTATATTCTGGATTATTGTGGCACTTGATCAGATTAATATCAGGTTATATAAATCTCTCTGTACAACACTTTCAGCATGCTTATAGGCCATACTGGCATGCTGGTACACTCTGGAATAGATGTTTAGATAGAGGTCTATCAGTCCTCTTTATCACAGGAGAAAAAATTTTGCTGACGTTTAGTTCTTGATTGTGGCACCTCTTTCTGCTCCCAAATGCCCATCCCAGAGGCTCTTTTGTTTCCTCCTCAACATTCCCATTCAGCTCCTTTTCTCTTTCCAGCCTATGCTCCCGTAGGTACACGTGCAGACATACAGCTTGGCTGGTTCTTTCAGATTCTT
This sequence comes from Tetrao urogallus, assembly GCF_951394365.1. NCBI lineage: Eukaryota > Metazoa > Chordata > Aves > Galliformes > Phasianidae > Tetrao > Tetrao urogallus. The sequence continues at coordinate 168,127,520 of NC_136813.1, read as the reverse complement.
CTTATTAACAATATGCTCACTGTTACCAGTCCTTGCATTACAGAGAACATCTAAACCAGGCAGCACATCCTCTGAAAACAGCCCCTACACCATGTCAGTGAAACAGCTCCCATCTCCAGAAACAGCCTGTATTCTCAGCCTTCACAGGGGAGCTCCTGTCTCCCAAAGTGGTCCGCTAACTGGGAAGAAAATATTACTTGAATTATGACCTAAACTCCACTGAGAATAATGAAATGTCAGCCATTTTGAAAGACGGCATTTAGATACGGAAATCTCCTCAACAGAGTATTTTGAGCTAGCCACGGCTAAGAAAATAAAACCTCATGGTTTTATGGTTTTATTTTGGTGAGGAAAAATGAGCACCAGCCAAAACACACGTGTGTTTGAAATGCCTTCAGCTGCAGTGCAGACATTAGGTTTCAATAAGTTCTAACAATAAAGAAGGTGGCATAAAACTGGTTAATTCTACTGCAAAATCACACAGGACTAAAAAAAAAAAAAAGTTTTTGACAGGGTTATCAAAAGGATTTGCTTGAAATTAAACTAAGAAATCATTAATCAATTTACATTTTTAATTCTCAAACAATTAATTCTATGTTCATGCAGTTGATGTGGGGGAGATTATATTTAAATCTCAACTATAATGTGCAAAAACTTCAACACATTTTAAACAAAGTACTATATGTATAATTCCTGCAATAATTAGGCTGTCCCTTAATTTTTTTGCTTACTTTCTTTTCAGTCAGTTAACTCTCTGATTTCCATACCCCTGTATTTCATCAACTCTTAGCTCCTTGCATTCCCTATCGCCATCATCTTTAGGATCAACTGACTTCTTCCTGAGGCTCTGCTATAGCAGGAGTCCCAGAAACCAAACCGTACCAGTGAGGCCTGCCTGATGCCATCAGAGCTGCCCAGTGTGGGAGTCACAAGTCCCAGCATTTGGGGAAGAATCATCTTTCAAATCTCCTAAGGATCTGGAGTAATGCTCCACCTGCTAATGCATGCAACTTCACTACTACTGCAATGAATGTGAAGTTGAACTACCACCACAGGTACGCTAAGTCATGCTCATCGTTGAGTTACAGTCTAAAACTTGGATTGCCATCATTACAATGAGTTTTGTCTGGACTTTCTCATGCATATGCATGAGGATAAGAATTTTCATGCAGAGGATAAGAAATTGGTATGGCTGTATCTTTGATACATTCTTCATGGGGTAGAATATTCAAAGTAATGAACCAAGCTTGGAGTACAGGAATTGAACATCACCATACCTCAGCTCTGAATCTGGGTTGTAGATCTGGAATATTTGGGAAAAAAAAGCAGGCAGCACACCTAATGCTTCCTTCAAATGAGCAATGTGATTTCAATTTAAAGAAAAAATAACATACCAGTAAATAGAGAAAATCTGGTATAGAAAATTAAAGAAAAAAAAAAAAAAACCTTCATCCTTACACTTCACAATTATTACTTTAGGACTGTAATTCTGTGTAAATGTCTTTTCATTTTATTTGATGCATGAAAATACATTACAAATCATATTTTCAAAAAACAGATGTCAAGCCTTATTTGATAGGAAAAAATGACACTGGAAAAATAACTCTGAATGATGGCAGGAAGGCCAATATATTTTAACATTACAATATCCAAATGTTGCATTTTATAACTATAAATTGCATCAAACTAACAAAGCAAACAACATTTTGATTCACAGAGAAATGCCCTCAGTCCAGTTTTCTGTGAAACACAAAAAATAAAAGGGTACAATGGCTTTCTGTCTGTTACTTCTGTCTGTGCCATGCCTGAACAGAGGAAAAGAGTTTCACTCCTGTTGTTTATTGATTTTCTAGATTAAGAATCCCAGTGAGAGAATTGTAACAGACAACCATAAAATTATTTTTGGTGTGCTTATTTGCCTTTCCCTTGCATCTATTTGGCCTGTGCCTGTAGACAATTATGCGTTCCAGCCTAGACTCAGGTGCTAATAATGAAGGACAAATAGAATCATATGTGTAAACTTCCCCTTCTGATGAAAATTTATATTAACTTTCTGCCACTGTAAACAGAACTGCATAGCTCAGCGTCCCTGATGAATTGGTGATGAATTCAGTCATTTATATCCCAGGAATCTGTGCATTTATGGGAAAAGATGAAAACCGTCTGTATTGTGTAACCTTGCACTTTTTGAGTAAGAAAAAGAAAACACCAGCCTGTTTAGTTCATCACTTAAAGTGTGTAAATTTCAGCTCAAATACCAGATTTCTGCATGACTCTGTCGGTCTCCACTTTGGGGATCTGTGCCAATATAAACAAGCCAAACAGCGCAGAGTGCCATGTTATCGCTACAACTGTGAACTTATACACTCTCAGCCTCCTATAAAAATTGTTATGAAAGTCTCTGCAATACAACAGAATCTTTGTTATACGCTGGAGCTGGACAGTTTGACAGTTTGGCAGCTCTGCTGGAGAACAAAGTAATTTGGGTTAGATAAGAACCTGGTCAGCTTTGTTCTACTGAAAACACTCCATCCCATTTTAAAAGACACATTTTCCTCTACACGGTCTGGCTTTTGTTTTGTTTTCTTTCTTTTCATAATAGTTGTTCGATATAATATATTCTATACATACAAAGATATGAAAATACTTAGGTATACTAACAAGACATAGGAGAAGTAAGAAGTGTTTAAATACAAGACTGCGAAGCAAGCACATTCAAGTTTTTAACTACAAAGTAATCACACACTGACCAATCGAAAGTATCAAATAAAAATAAGAATTAATAATACTTGAAATTCAGCCCGCATAAGTTGCTCCAAAAGTAACATCTCCTGTTATATTTTCCGTGGAAATAAATAAAGTGCACAGTAGCACTATTTGATAGTGCAAATTCTCAACCACAAAGCACTGCTTTTCAACACAGTCATCACCATTAGCTGTGTATTTTTGCCAGTGATGAATAAAAGCCTGCATGCTATGCTCATAAACATCTGCACCAGTGGAGGTGACCCACAGTGGCTGTCACAGAATCACAGAACTGCAGGTGTTGGAACTGGTTTCAAGATATTATTGAGACCAACTCTCCTGCTCAAGCACTGTGTTCACATCCACTGGATGGCCTCCACAAACATTCAGCAACTGTCAATGATGACAATGGGTGCTGTTTTTTCCACATGGAAGAATTCAATGACACACCTTTGCTTTATATGCATTTCCATGTCAGACACCATTTTGTCAGACTGCCCCTCTGCTGCCATCTGTCTCATGGCAACAAAACACAGTGGTGGGGAGGTTCAGCCTCTGCTACCATATCACCACCCCACCATCCACCTCTGGCACTGTGGGCCAACATAACCTGTACTGATCTGCACTGAGTAAATTAAATGTATCTGTTTAGAACACTAGAAATGAAGTAATCAAAATCAGTATAAGCCATGAATTACGTTTTTACAAATAACTGTACCATTCCTGTTTTAAACAGTTACTGAAATACTAAATGTTAAAACTATCATCACTGAATAATGCAGGTACTCAGTGCCAGACCGAATCTTTGGTGCTCCACAAACAAACTAGCACACAACTGACATGAAAATCAAAGGAAAACAAAATGTTTCATACAACCTCAGGGGAAAGAAATTATTAGTATAGATAAAAAAAACCTCTTTTCCAAAACTACATAAAATACTACAATTTCCACTGTATTATTATATTCTCATAAATATTTCTATAGGTTTTCTTTGCAAGAGGCATTTGAAAATTCTGCTACTGAACTGCAATGAATTTGTTTCAAAAAAAATCCATTGCTAGAGAAGTGGAAGACAGATTAATTTAATTTTGTTTGTTTGTTTGTTTGTTATTAATGAACAGATAATCACAACAGATTTCTAAATATATTTCAAATACACAGAAAGCTAAATTCTTTTTCATATGAACTTGAATGCAAGTGGATAAATCATTTGTATTTCAGAAGACAATAGCTTGTAGTCCATGTTTCACTGGTTATGAGATTGCACACCTTTTCATGATACACTTTATCTCAAAGTTGTCCGTGGCTGTTCCTATTATGCTGTGTGCATGACCTTTTAGTAAGCTGAAGAAGATACAGTTATCTTCTTTTCTGACATGCAACATCTATCAATCAACATGTTTTCACGTAATTTATTCAAGGCAAATAGCAGCTCCTAAGGCTAGTGAACCGCAGCACTATCCCAGTGATTTTGATTAAGGAACGATGTGCACGGCTTAGGTGAGAAATGAAAAATGCATACCACTGTTGATAAAGATGTAACTGAAACAGTAAACGGATCTGAAAGACCAAAAAGTATATATTTTAAAGTGACTCACAAGAACTAATACAACACAGTATCATAAATACAGGAGATGTGTTATTTGATGAACTTCTTATGTTAGCAGTCCAGTATGCCTTTAGTTTTCAAAGGAAAGCCCATGCAGTATTCTTGGACCAATCTACATTTTTCTCATTGAATCAAGAATGTAAATTAAGACAAAATGATTCTTTTTCAATTTCATGCTGAAGTAGCTCAAGTTAGAGAACGTAATTCCTCCTAACAAGAAAAATTTATCACTGTACAGCTCACTCAGTTGCCTCTTGTAGTGAGTCGCCGTATGCATTTATGGAAGTGAAAGGATAAAAGGATTGATAAATGTGGCAAAAGAATGGTCCCTTTAGCTAATTCAAGGAGAGGTGAGCACAATTAAATAACTCTTACCAAACAAGGAAGTATTAAGATCATTACATTATCTCAATAGTAATCCTCATCTCTGACATAATGTGGTTTATTTTTCACTATGATGGATTTATTTAGCGTATACTGAAATAATTATTTCCTCTGAAAGAAGAAACAAAGTTGTCTTATTTTTGTGTGCTTTTATTTACTATATAAAATTGAAGTTTTTGTTTATCCTCAAATCTAACTATAATGAAATCAATGCATAAGTACATAAAGAAGGTATTTAATAGTTATTATTTATGTATGAAAAGGTTGATGTTCATTAGAAGCTTCCTCACACATTTCTGTGAGGGGAGCCCACATGCTAAAAAGAGAACAGAACTATTTCACCTTATGATACCAAAAAAGCATTTTCCTATTTTGTCTTGCATATATCACTAAATTCTGTTTTCATTAGTCCCTATAATTTCTAGTATGTTATTCCCATAATATATCTAAATTTCTTTTATACTTTGCAGCAACAACTCCAACCATTTCTGCTGTCATTTATATCATCAAAATGCCTAAGTCATAGACTAGAAATCTATTGTGCTGGCACAATGCTGAACACATTGGCAATCTCTGGCCCTCAGAGGTTACCAGGCAAGGACAAAACACGTGAATTACATGAATACGTGCAGAACACACAAAAGAGAAATGACAATGAGACAATGAAGTAACAGTCAGCATGACAGTCAGTGATCTCTGTATACCATCCTAACCATCATCTAGACCTAAGTATGTCCCTGAAGCAGAGGAATTAAGTCATTCTTGATGAAATCAGTCCACCCATTGGAACCAGTAAAATATCATTACTGTGAAAAATTAGTGAAATGGAGAACTGAGCTATTGAATAGAAGGGCACAAAAATGTTGATAGGTAATTAAGTGCAGAAAACAAGGCAATATTAGCTAGTTTCTTGTAAACTGTATAAAAAATAGGAAGTACAACTACAAATAAAACAAAATAAAATTAATTCACTTTGTTAAATTTCTTTCTAAGAAACTAGAAACTTCATCCATGTCTCTAAACTTCAGCTAAACTGCTTTCCTAAATTTAAATCCAATTCTGCATTATTATTTAACTGGCATCTGAAATTTCATAATATCTGTAATTACAACAGCTTTGCATTTTTACCTGTGTTATTTGAACAAATTACACAAGTCTTCTTCCCATACAGTTTACCAGCTATTACATCAGCTTGGTTCAATGTGTGAGCACTATGTATCAATTCTCTCAATTAACCTAATTAACCAAATTGGTTAATCTCACTAAAGACATTTAATTTGAAGGCAGTAGGAAATATCTATTTTGTTTTAGTAACAATTTATCACAACTGTGACTCAGCAGAAACTCTGGAAGCTCATCAGTACAGAGGTAGAGCCAGAGAACCTGGAAGCCAGCTACTAAGGTCCTTCCCTGAATAGGGAGAGCTTGGAGATTCTCTCCCCCTCTTTACTGGCCACTACAAGAAGGGCTCTCATTTCACTGCCCTTTCTGTTGAGTTTACTCTCCTGTTTCAGTATCGTTTAGTGAATGAACAGCTACAGGGTTTTGTAGGCTAGGAGACTTCTTGATACCTTGCAACTGCTACTTCTGTTGCACCTAGAATGAAGACTGTTACAGAAACACGAATGTTTGACTAACATGCATCTGCAGACATTAGCTGTGTGCTAACGTACAGTCTGTTGAACATAACTGAATGGACAGCCTTCAGTCTCTCACACAGGTGCCAAGTGCCCTTCAGCCTCTTAGCAGTTGTCAAAACTAAGGATGGAGTTATTAATTAATTACAGCACTGTGCACGTGCCTAAATTAGGGTCCCATTAGATTTGACACCATACACACACAGCATAAAAAGATCATGCAAACACACAGTAGGAAAAGAGCAAAAGGCAAGGACAAACAAAGCAATCAGGGTTACTAAAAATACAAGAGTTTCAGTGCACCCACTGACTAGCCGCTGCTGAACTTGCTGTAGACATTGCTTGGATGTGCCCTTTGGGGACAGCAACACACATAGTGAATTTACAGATTTTTATGGAGAACTCCCTTAAAACCTAGCAACATGGGCAACATGGGTGAAACCACAAAGGTGGTGAACAAAAAATGGAGGAATGAACAAGGAAGGCTGGACTAACTGGCAGAATGGTTTTGCTAGGACTATCCAGGAGATGAGAAGATATGAGGAAGGGAGGGGGAAATACAAGCAAGTTCCAGGAACCTGTAAGAAATTCAGAATCCTCCTTTCTCCACAGTTCTTTGGGTCTGATTATGAATAAGGAGGGAGTGCATGAGAACAAAAAGAACAAGTTATACAAAATATCACAGATGCAGAGAACAAATAGAAGCAGAGATGAGAGATGAAGAGCTCCTGGAAGTTTTACGGTATTCTGGAAGCCAGGAAAGCATCAGGAAAATAAAAGGGATGAGTATATAATGGACAGCCATGCAGTCTGAGTGTAGAGATTAGACTGATGGGAGTGTAGAATCAGACTGATGGGAGGGCCAATGCAGGCATGAAGAGAAAAAGCAGTTGGATTTAGAACAGTACTGGCTGATTTTCAGAGTTCTTCAACAGTTGTGGTCCTCCTACCAGATCCTTCATGAAACGCTCAGAAGAGTAAAGAATCCTCTTCAAAGACCAAGGGGGGAAATCTGCTAAGAACTTTAAATTAATTGACCTCAAAGAGATTTATTTCCTTAGTTATTCTTGTATAGATCAGAGAAAAGGTCTTCAAAAGTGGTAACAGCTACTGAACTGGCAGAAACTTATGAGGTGTAGCCCTCATATGAACAATTACTACAGTGTTTGAAATCACACTGATGAGTTGCTTGGTAGTAATGATTTGAAAACCTGTTTTCCTCATCAGAATCAATAAATCATACCACCCCAATAATTTATTGTTATAATACTTACTTATTTATTGTTTATGATCACGGATGTATTCACTACTTTCGAAACCCAGTTTGACAAGATCAAATGGAGAAATACATTGCACTGGATGTCTCACAGCAAAATATATATATAGAGAGAGAGAAAATTCAATTATGAATATCTCATAGCTTTTATCATGTCTAAACCACATTTCGCTTCTCATTTAACAAACATAAAAGATGACTTGGAGGTGACCTAATAATTGAGCAGCATGGATCTCAAGACATCAGGATTCAAGTCCCTCTTAGCTGTTCATGTTCAGACATAAACTGTAAGATCATTTTGCATGAGATGTAGATTACAGCATAACAGTATAAACTTGTACAGAGGTACACAGGAAGGAGTACTTCTTTGAAAGCAGTTCTGTTTATGTTGCAGCTTCTCAGTTTGTAATTCATAAAAGGACCTTTCATCTTTCACCCTCTGCTAGGTGAACTCTCCTGCCAGCCTAGGCAGCTTATCGCTGCTGTCAGGAAAGGTGTTAGCAAACAGTGTGCATATTATGTGTAAATGCAGTTACAAACAAGCAAGCCAATCTTGCACTGCTCATTGCCAAGTGGGAACTGTATCTACAATTTTAGTCTAAATACAGTCACATTAGAATTCACATTAAATATATATACATACACATACTCTTCCTTCCAAAGAAGAGAACCCTTATTGTGCCACCTTAAAACTGTGTATGAAACTGTACAACCAGCAGCTGTATCGTTTTCCATAATTTCTGCTCTAAACTAAGTCTTTCCACAGCAAACTAAGTTTAGAGAAAATTACAAAGCTCACATACATCTCTGCATGGTACCGAGACTTAAAAAATGCTTGCTCCAGATACCTGTGTCTCAAACCAATCAGTGGTTGCAGTGACACAGGACAGCAGGACTCAACTTTAGGTCCAAAATGGAGCTTCAAAAATAAGAAATAGTACCTGAAACTTCAACCTGAAGCTAAGAAGCATTTAAAAAAAAATAAAATACTTTCAGCCTGCAGGCAAAATCAGTGCAAAGAAGCAACAGCGTGGATCTGCTATGATAAGTTTTGAAAGATGCTGTGGAGATGGTACAGGACCCTCAAATAATGGAAGAACAAACAGTCCTCTGTTGAAGACCACAACAGAAACAAGGTAGGTTTCTAGGCTGAAGTTATGGAAGAAAGAGATTCAAAGGAAAACTAATGAACATAAAACTGAAGATTTCACAGAGTATAGCTTGTCAAAAGAAAGATAAATACAAACTAGACCACAAAACTATCCTCCAAAGACAGCGACGTTAGGATGTGTGGGTCTGTACACCTCAATGAATATACAGTGAAAAGAACTGTTGGGAAAAATGGTCAAAGAAATAGAGAGTCATCTAAGAACCTTCCCTTTCAGAAGAGGTTAAAAAACTGTAATATGGAGACATACAAAATGAGCAGGACAGAACAAAGAATGTACCAGAAAGAGAAGAGCATGTGGTAGCAAGCTCCTGAAGTAGCTCTCAGAATTGTCACTGACAATTGTCAGGGAAAGGCAAGCATGACTGTTGATATAAAAAAGCAGCACAAAAGGAGAAACATGTTGCATGAGAGAAGGTGGACCTATATGGTTATACAACAAAAGCATGCACGGAGATAATAAGTAGCACAGGAAATGCGTGTATATAGCTGTGTGCATTTGTCTATCAGCAACAGCCCACCTCACTGCCCCAACTCCTCAGCAAAAGGTACTGCTGTATGTAAAAACCTGATGGTTGCATTCAGTCATAATGGCAGGTAAAATCTAAGGTGTAACTTTCACATTGTTTTCTCTTCATATGTAAAACCATCAACTCTGATAACCTGCATGCCATTAAAAGCACCAGTACCAAAACTTTCTGATAATCATCACAAGGAGGGAAGAAGCAGGAGCAAAAGAGCTGTTGGAAGAAAGGAGCCCCCAAAGGCATATAAGCCAGTCTGCAGCTAAACTGGAAATATTTTTGTTTTAAATGCTTCATGGATAAAATACAAGTTATGGGAGTGAATATATATTAGTGCTTCATACAATTACAGAGAAAATGAAACAGTATTGTTTTCAGAAAACAGCCATAAATTTAACATGGCAGCACTGTTTGTTATGTACACACACTACAGTTATTTTGATATTTGCATTCTCAACAAAACACAAAAAAGAAGGCAAATAATTATTACATTCAAAAAGATTTTCTGGCTGTTTGATGAATAGCAATTAACACTGTTTGAGTTACTTATGTTTGAACGCTATCTGATGTTCGAAAACTGCTAGTCTTAATACTTGAGCCATTACAGAAGATTTCCCAGATAGTTTGAGAAAACAAATTCCAGCCTACAGAGCATTTGCTGAATTGGTTTCTTAGATAATTTATTAGACATCTGTGTTTTGTGACTGGTCATTTCAATCATACAGTATTGCCTTCACTCCCTGGTTGAAAGATTGAGTAACTAAAACTTCTTAACTTAAATAAGAAGCAACGGAGGAGAAACAGTAAGTGTTGCTGTGTGGGCATAATAATTTTGTTGAAATAGAAACAGTTACGTACCCTGAAATGGAAACAGAGCATGGCTATGTTAATTGTTTTCACTAATTGGAAATGGGAAAAGAATCAAATAATAATGTTTGGAATTCAAATATTTTTGTTATCAACTCAAATAAGAAGACTTCTAGCTATAAAACCAGTATAAATGCAGACACTATATTTAATCAAGTTTTGTATACTTTTTAGTATTGATTTTAAAAGAGTACCTATCTCACATAATTTACAGGCTGAGTGTCTGGTGAGCAAGGTATGAAATTTGCTCCCTGATTCCCTGAACTCGGGTTCTACAACCTGCCAGTCATCATTTAACCAACTAAAATGGGCAGCTGTGTTAGGGAAGTGATTTTTTGCACAGAACCTAATGGCAGCTGAACAAATATGCATAATATCTGAAATACCATTTAAGCAGTTAGTAGGGCTTGAAAATGTCTCTGATACTCATTTGCTCCTGGCTGGCTCATGATGTTACGCCCTGTAGACCCTGAGCAGATCCAATATACTGTTGCTGGTCCTTGAAGTGATTCACAAGTAAAATGGCAGCCCTTCCTTGGTGGCTTTGAGAGTTCTATTCCCTGAAAAGGATATTTTCCAGATAAACTTGTGTAACTGCATTTGTCAAAGCAGAGTTGAGACAGAGACAAGATAGGAAGCCACACAAGCTCCTTATTTACTCTCTTCCCTTTAGTAGCATACACAAGCAGGATGGGTGCGCTAACAAAGCAATTTCCTTCCTCGAGCTGCAAACTTTGCACCTTGCTAAATTTACCAGCCTTCTGTAATGGTATTGGAAAAATCACCTGAAATTCTCCTATCTCCAGTCACAAAAAACCTTGAAAATAATAATAAAAAAATATACAGAAGTGACCACAATTCTGCAAGAAGAACATGGGGCTCTAGAAATTACAAATGATTTTCTTCGAAGTTAGGAGAAAAACATGGGAACATGAGTAAGGATTAACACTGTGTATGTAATGAAGTATTCATTATAGCTGATAGCTGCAGTTTATTAATTTTGTTAAGGAATACAACTTCTTTCAGAATATTAATCTGCATCTCCCATTGGCAATCAGCCATCCTGTTTTTACACAGATTAAACTGAGTAAATTTTAACATGGTATATGGATTTCAAATGATGACGTGCCTGAACTTAATGCAGAGCTAATAAAAAACATCAGGTCAGTCGAAAGAAAAAACAAAACCTATTCTCCTTCCTTAGCCTCAGACAGAAATTAACGTAGTCATCAAGGTGCTGGAGCAGTCAGCAAATGCAAATGCTGCCTCAAGCATTGCTTATACTGCAAAACTCAAGTAAAGAAGTGTGGAAATAAGAGCTACTCAATCACTGGTTAACAGGGACTGTAAGTGTAAGATTTAGAAACATAGCTAAGTATTTTTGTCATTGTTTCAATTTTCAAGAAGAAAAATCCCTCCAAGCTTCAGTTTCATGTAGTTCAGGCATACATGAACCACTTGTAATTGGAGGTTTCATTAGTTTAGAAAACTGCTCAGTGTTTCTCAAATATACATTCTTTCAGAATATTAAAATTTACATATTTCAGAATATGTAATTCTTTTAGAATATTTAAAGAACATTCCAATGCTTAGAAACAACAAACATACACATAACCAGCAGGGAACAAAGGCCACAACTTCTCACACTTTGGACAGTGGAAAACTCATCTGTTTCATGTCACTGTTAAGCTAATATCATTTTAAAATACTTAGGATCATAAAACCAAGTCAGCAGTCATTTAAAATTAAATTTTTGAACATGGGAAACATACCCATCTACCTGCTGGCTAAGTGAACAGTAACACGTTTCCTCAGGTCAGTGAAGCAGGTTTCACTGTATCAGTTTAAAAAAATACGTATATTCCAGCAATTTTAAATGCAAGGCTTTTTCTAAGAATCTAAGACAAAGGAAAGGAATATTCCTCTGTTAAAAAGGCTCATTTCCAACAGCCCATTCCTTGCTGCCTGAAAGATGGCAGAGGACATAACCAGGACTGAAGCATAGACTTTGGTTCCATGCTATGGAAACAAAGGTACATAATTATTTCTGTAGGGTTCGGAAGTGTTGTGTTCCATGATAACAGGGTAATTACACTATTGCAGAAAAACAGAAACTGCTTTCCTAGTTTTCAGTGCCCTGTTAGACATGTGGAGGTATGTTTTTACTACTGTATGCATTGCATACAGGACTCCCATAGGCAGGAAGAGCAACTTGAGAGTTAGAACCTGGAAGACGTTTAGGGCAGGCAAGTTGATAGGGTTCTCTCAGGAACAGAACTGGAAAGAAATAAATGCAAGAGAACTGAAGAAGGTGAAGCATGGAGGTAGGGCTCCTACTCTCTTTGACGGCACGTCAACCACAGACCTTCCTGTAATCCCTCAACTATTATACATGATGGAGTAGCACAGTGAACTGAGGATTCTTTCTAAGAAGAACGAGCTGAAAACATCATAGGAAGTTCTAATAACAAAATGCCATTTTGCATAGAAGTTGTAAAAACACTCTGAGGCAGATGCAGTTCAGTATGATTATCTTGACGAACAATAGGTATGATTTCAGAGATGAACATCACCAGAAATATCTGTGCTGCAAAGAACATTCCCGTAATAGAAATGGCACTACAGACACTGAGATCATTCAGTTATACTGGAGGATATTTGCACTTGTTTTTTTTCTATAATTAGCGAAGCCTCTTCAAGAAGACAACATTCTTGGTTCTTTAGGAAATGGTTTTTTCACTATGCTGATGCAGTACCACATGCAATGGGGACCACAAACTTGATTACGTTTTAAAGGAAAAGCAACACAAGTAGTTACAATAAGCTCTTGCATCTTAGAAGGACTGCAACATCTTACTAAGCTGCATTCAAACCCTGAAAGTCATGCTGTCATACACCATCCCCTGCCATGTGTTTTATTTTTTCTTTTTAAATGAGTATGGTTCTGAACATGTTAATCTATCCATACGTATTCAAGAAAGATACTGATATATCTCTTCCCAAGAAAGAAAATAGAATCAAGTAAAATAGATTCTCATATCTTTTATTAATGATCACGTCACAAAATAGTATTTAGCTGCATTATAGGTAGGCATTTATTTAGTATTTAGATGCATTATAGGTATGTATCCATAGACAATCAGAAGAATGAATTTATTAGGCAAAATAAAGAGCAGGCAAAGCCTAGTCTCCTACCCAAAGTAGAATCAGATACCTAACAAGCCAGCTTCTACAGGCTTTGTTTTGTTTTTAACTCTTAAATAATACTTGAACTAAAATACTGTTTTTTGAGTGTGAAATGCATTCTAACTCTGAAGGAAATTTTTTAAAGGCAAAAACACACAAGTAGTTCTCAGAATGACGATAATGACATTTTCCTTTCTTCTGATAGTAACCCCACATGGCATGGCAGTTTAGACTGTTTGCTCACCATATTTCAGTTCAAAACTCACTGTTAACCTGTACTTTCTGCTCTTTACTCATTTGAATCCTTTAACATCGGAAGACCTATCTCTATTGTAAAAGATATTTCGAAGTTAAATAAAATACCTCTTTGGAAGAACTGTAAAAGAAAAGTCCAAGAGTTTTCTTACATAGAATTGCTTTGTAATTAAGATAAATAACATTACAGAAGTGTTATTCAGAAAAAAATGTTAAAAATGGATAATCTGTTTTCAAAATGATGGATCTTTTTTCACTTCTAGTTGTATCTTTCTAATGCTATTCAGAACTTATATTCATTGTTCACAATTACACATAATCAACACTTTTTTACAACATAATTTGTTTTCACTAGCGTTTGGATATTACCCAAAAAAACATCCTAATAGGTACAAAAAAAGATTATTTTCTATGGCTGGGTGCTGGTTAATGATGACAGTCTTAACACTTTGCCAAGTGCAGTTTGCAACCTCATATCTTAAGCAAAAATAATACCCAAAGATGAAGCCACTCTCAGTTGTTTTCACATTAAATCAGTTTTATTTTCCAAAAAGTGCAAGTAGAACTCTGTTTTATTGTTATGACTCTGAAAGAAATATACTTTTAAGTCCCCTTATCATTCCAATGATTGCTACCCCATCACACAGCAATTGTTTTAAAGATGTATCGAGAAGACTACGAGCAATTTCTGGCTAGCTATTTAAACTGCAGGCTTTACATCCAAGACATTACTGCTGATCGATTTACCTTTTGATTAGAATTCAAAAAACGTGTGGGAACAATATTTTAAACCCTGCACTTTCAAAATCCCATTGAACTAATGAGGCGGATCAAGGGACCACCACTATATTCCTAATGCTTGCGATTTCTTGATCCTTTTCAATAGCATTTCAAGAGATTTTTAAAGAGTTCTTTATTTTTTGTTCACTCATAATCAAATAGGAAATCAATGAACAGTCGTGCCCTGGACTGCTCTAATTTGTATTGTTGGTCTGAAATTAAGTTCTGTTTTCTTACCACATGAAGCAAAAATCACCCCCAAAATACAGAATGTTGATTCAAGAGCAGATGAACATCTACCCTCCTTGTTTTATTGTGACCTAAACATTCTGACCCACATTTGCCCAATTTTTTTTTTTTACTTCAACGGAGTTTAGGGTGCTAAGGTGCTGCAAGAGGAGGCTTTGTATTTCCAATTCCACTGATGCTGACCTCTGCTCTAGACTATTAGCAACCATCGCCACATATTATTTCCTGACCCCATGAAGTGCTGAGGCTATTCTGGAGAAAAACAGTGAAGAGGAATATTTAGGGATCATGATTAATGGCATCACAATAAAATATTTAAACATGAATGACTAATTCCATCAAACCAGGCTCTCAGGAACCTTTTATAAATAGTTCAGCTTTAGTGACTAAAAACATTTGAAATCTTGACAAAGTTTTTAACAATACTTTCTGTACAAGAAAACAATTTGCAACTCTAAGTCAAGGGGGATACTGCATATAAAACTGTTTGCCAGCAACAAGCTAAAAATACAGAGGAACCATGGTCTTCCTGACACAGATATAAGAGAGATTACTAATTTTTCAAATGCAAACTTGTTTGAATATTGCTGTATATCTTAATAAGAAAAGCAAAGAGCTGAATTTCATTATTTCATGTTAGCCTACGTCTGCAGTTAGATTACAATATGTTTGCATTTGGTCATAAATTCAGTAATTTTAACAACAGTTTCGTATTATGAGTGCTAAAAAAAAAAATTAAAGCATGCATACAGTTACTTAATAATGGTTATAAATAAAGCAGCACAAGCTAAGACTTCAGGATTCCTATTGCCTTGTAGCCAGAATGGACAAAACAGAGTCCACAAAGATTCTGAACCCCGAAGACCACCTACCTGTTAAGCAACAGTTAAGGAACAGAGAAACTACTTGGTTCATCATATCTTGGGCTAAAATCTCAAGCGTATGATACACTTCTCCCCTCATGGACAGAGGATGGTTACTTACAAAGTTTTATGAGTCCTATCCAAATTCCTAACTGAGGGATGAAACAGAATGTTTGTGTCATACTACTCATTGATAGTACAAAAGAAACAATTTCAAGTGGCTGCCGCTCATTTACTATATTATTAGCAAAGCCTCACAAATGTAAATGGATCCATAACAATGAAAGGGAAAAGAGAAAGATCCTGAAACTACTAAAGGTAAGGAAGCAACATATGCATTCTTTTCTTAATCTTTTGCTTGAGTCAATGTAGCATTCCTAATTGTTTTAATGAGGTCTCAATCACAGTCTTTAACTCAATTTTACAGAATCAAGCTGAATAAATCTGTTACCACAGCACTTAAACCTTCTGCTTGTCTGCTGTGTTCATGAACTACATTGCAAGCACCAAGTTTTACCCAAATATTTTCCCGATTCAAGTATCATTTAACAAGCTGTGAATAAGCCGTTAGCACAATTATTCTGGAATGTAGATTCCAAGAGGGAAAAGCATGACAATCCCCATGATGATCACTGGTGGTTACAGTAAGAAATATACACTTGGCAGTCTGCCACAAGTTAGTAATTGTTTATGTGAACATCCTTGATTTATAGAAAACAAGAGAGAGATCTTACTCTAGGTTAACACTGGTTGTTACTGTGGCAGGGGGAACACAGTGAAATTCTGCCTTCACAGAAGCAGAGAAAGTCTAATGATGGCAAGGAAGTGAGTGTTCTGTGCTGTCTTCAGGTTTTTGGTGTTGGTGTTTCGGCTTTGGGTTTTTACTTTTTTCTTTCTTGGCTGGTTGGTTATTTCTTGGGTTGAGTTATTCTGATTGGGCTAAGAGAGCATCTTAATTATTTTCTAATACTTATCCCTCTCCCACCCACTTACGTGCTCTGCTGGGAGGTTTGCTAGCTCTGAAAATCCAAACTCTGTGGGCAGGCATCATTTAGAGCTGGACAAACTTATACGGACTATGATAGACTTCTGAGATTTATTTTGAAGAACAGGTAACTGAATTCCACGACCAAGAAATCTTTTCCATTACTTCAGTTTCACATTCATACAGCAAAGTATACGGGACTGTATATGCCTTTAATAGCACTTAGGAAATTTGGCAAGCTACTAGTTCATACAAAATTGAGGTATTATATTTTACTATATTCTCAAAACACAAAACAGTTGAAACATGAAGATACTATGCAAAATTAAATATTTAATATTAAATATCTTCCAAACATTTCAATATTTAGTAACTACTCAGTTGGACGTTCTCCTTCTATCAGCAATGACAATGTAATAATCAAATCAAAGATTCCCACACATAAACTGAAATGACATAATCACATATATATAGACAACATGTATTTCACAAATAGTTTACCAAGATTTCCTAGATTTACGCTTATCCCATTTAATATAATGCAATAAAAATGATACTAATGGCAGCCTCATTCCCCTCCTCCTGTGAACTTGGTTGGAACACAAGAGAAACAATTATAAACAGAGATTAAGCTATATTTTGTCTCTCCAAATCATAAATTAATCTGTTTGTGACTGCCTCACAAAGAGAGAAAAAATTAATACAGCTATGTTAAGCAGCTTAATTTATTCACCTTCACAAATAATTTTACAGGACATTTGCAACAGATTATTAATAGGCGTGCTTTTTTCTTAGGCTTTTTGTTCTTTTGGGGGGTTTTCTTTGAAAAGACTGCAATGCAGTCTGGATCACATACATTTGCTATTACTACCTTTTTATAAACTGCCAAGGGTCACAAAATACTTACTAAATACAAGCTTAATGTTCCTAGTCACTAAACCATTAATGGTTGGGAACTGCTACAAACAACAGATTGAATTATGCAAACCCTCTATGACTGTGTAAGTACCAAAAAATATTGAAAGACTCAGCCCATGGACTTCTGAAAATGAGGAAGATTTTGAGACAAAATCGAGAAGTCAATCTTAACTATTCTGGGAGACTAAGACTGAGAAAGACTGCAAGATTTTAATTATTGGATTTTAACAAATCTGCTTTTCAAAGACATTCAAAAATACACTTTCAGAAATTCATGGTGATGGTGGTGATGCTTCAGCAACGGTCAGTAGAAATACCATTCTCTGAAACTGCTATAGCCATGGATAAGCACATACACTTCTTTTTTTCTTTTTTTTTTCTTTTTTTTTTCTTTTTTTTTTTTCTTTCTTGTACAAATCAATGCTTGATGAAGTTTTTCGGCACAATTTTTTCTAATTATAGATCCTGTTTAGAGTTACTGTGATACACTCATACACTCATGGCATATGAAGACATAGCAGTGACGGTTTTAAGTCGTAGCTGTGTTAATGAAATTCAGAAAAGAGCGGTAAGCACAATTAGGGAATCACACCTGGACTTCAACAAAAAAAGCCATGTTCGTTTACATGTAAAAGTATGGCATGCTGATTACATTTCGCTACCAACTACGGGCACAATGACACACAAAATCAGTAATGAGCTTGGAATCAATGACTTCTAAAATCTAATCCCAGCTCCACCCTAAAATGCTTTTGTGAAGCAAGTCTTAACAAAATGATTATGCAATTTAATTGAATAAATAATTATGTGTGATGTAATTACTTAGTAATAAATAGCAGCAAAATGAATTTGTTTCCAGTTCTGCCTACCAGCAACCCACAGGATGTAGTGGTAAAAACAAATGTACAATTACGCAAGGAAGTTTCTGTATCACTTCTGAATTCTCACCACCCTCAAAAAGGTCCTTCTCTTTTTATGTAGGAATTATGGCAGGTCAAATCAAAAACACCTGAAATGGTCTGTCAAGTATGGCTCATGTTCTGGTGCTCAAGAAAAAAGTTCTACTCTAAAGACTGCATTCAGTTTTCCTTAGCAAAATTTCAAGACAATGTAGGCAGCCTTTCAGTGAGAGCTCGGGACACAGTTTCCTGGACTCTGTACAGTTAAGCCTAAGTGATGAAGAACACTTGCCGGTTTTGCCTGGAAACAAATCAGCAATGAATCATCATTACCTCAGTTTAGCTAAGAACCAATGGCATCAAGTCCTTTCATCTCTACAAATTCATCTAGGCTGCTGTTTTAAAATGTAGGTGTCTAAACCTGAGATACCCAAAGAAGAGACTGAAAAAGTGCTGAGCAGATATAAGCCCCTCTAAAATCAATGGTCTGTATTCATCCCTGAATACAACTGATTCACATCACCCAAGCAGCAAAAATGAAGCATAAATCTCTCCTACTGAATCAGCCACAGTCTGACCCAACAAAAACGGAAGCCCCACACAACGCAGAGCTGGATGCCAAGATGATACTGGGAGGAAGAGAAGTCTAAGTGGGCATCAGTTTCTCTACTCAACAACCAAGAAGGTGTGGAGCTAAGCACATGAACACAGCACTATGAAAGTATTTTGCTGCTGGCATATTGGAAATGACTTTTCCTGTTTCATTCATTTTCTCCTGTACAATTGTTTCTATGAATCACAATTCTATGACAAACATTTGTTTTGTAATGAGTAAGGGAATACATGTATTGGCTAGAGCAACTAGACTTGCACTGAACTGCTTTTTATTGTATGTTATGCAATTATTAGGTATAAATGTTCATTCTACATTGAATGGAAATCATAACAAAAGGCTCCAGTATTCATATAGAGTGAAAATGGCATTAAGAGTGTAAAACATGACAGCCTTCCTTGTTTTACTTCTAGACATAGTATTTAAAAAGAAGCATGAAGGATTTAAAGATAACTTTATAAATAAAACAGCCACTGCTCCCAGGTAGAGTTAATTTTTCTAAAATTGGGCCAAATCCTTCACTTCAGCTTTATGATTGAAAAGCAATGATAAAGCAGTTTTCAGTGCTGCAAAAAAAAGGAGTCTATTTAAAAAAATGGGCAATATTTATCCACGAAAACAAATGACTAGTTAGAATGTAAAACAAACAAACAAACAAACAAAAAACACTCAAGAAGCTATTAACTGTCATTCTTCCTTTTCCCTTCTTTTTCTTTTTGTAAGCTGTATTAAATTATTTTGAGTTCTTTAATATATTTTGGTATTTTAGGCAGGCAGACTTAATCTACCTGCCCATTCTTTCTGTTAAGGAAAATTAATTCATCACTTTCTAGGTTAAAAAAAAACAACAACAACCACAAAACAAAACACAAGAAGATGCTGAGAATCGTGATTTATATTCTTGATAAATGCACATGTTCAATGTCTATAATATATGAAACTGACATCCAGATTAAACAAGTTTGCAAACTCTTTTGCTTTCTGACTTTCCGTAAAGTGGGAGAATACAATGTTAACACTCCAAACTAATGAAGAAACATAAAAGCTGCTAAAACTGTTATAGCAACACTGGGGCAGGAAACAAAAGCTACTCTAATCTATTAAAGACTCAACAAGCTCATAAAAAAACTGTTCACTCTTGTATTACGTTAATAACTGAGTATGCTGTCCTTAAGAAAACTACTTCATCTTCCAATGCAGACTGGGTTTTGAGACATTTCAGTCATTCAAAACAGAGATTTTACTTCAAGCTTTCATTTGTATATCTTTGATACGATAATTTTAGCTTCCTATTCCACTCCATATAATACTATCAAGAAGCTCTACTTCAAAAAAATTAAGAATGTTTCTCAACTACTTGTTTACTCAGTCACATGCTAAAGTTCAAAGACTACGTTATTGCTTTCCCATGAATACTCTATTATAATTCTGTAAACTTTTAAACTTTTATTCATGCACTGAAGACATACAACTATTAGAGGCAGCAAAGCCATGAACTTCAGTTTCCAAGCCAGTCTTCATTATTCATAAAAAAATATGGAAATACATTTCTAGGATGCAAAGTACAGGAACTTTGTTCTTAACTATTTAAAGCCATTGATATTTAAAGCTGTGTGCGGATTGTTAGGTTGACAGACAAAAGGCAGTCTGAAGTCTGGAGTGCAAATTAAGTCCATTTCCGTCAATACTGTAGATCTGCTGCTATGAACTCTGACTCCCGCAATCTCTTTTTCCTCCTGTTTCTGCTTATTCTCTTTTGCCTCTGTGTACTCCCCTGCCCTTCCTTCTGCCTTTCCCTTCCTCCCACAGCAGGCCTTAAGGATTTTTTGTCCTATATTGTTTCATAAAGGTTCTGATATTCTTCTGTTAAAAATACTGCTAAAGCTAAAAGACTGCAACAGTAAATTACGTGTTCGGTCTCTCCTTTTCCTGTTGCAGATGCTAGAATGGTAATCACATATTTAATGCTGACAATGATATTACACCTGAATTTCAGAATTGGTCTATTCGCCAAATTGTTCATCTTTACAAATATGATGCTAAACTCTATTTTTTATTCCCATCCCACCCTAGATGTAACAGCTAGCCCTGTAGTTTTACCCCTAAAGACCATCACACATCAAAAAGCATCAAAATAACAATTTTCAGCAGATTGTTACAGATAGACTGTTTAACTAGGAAGAGAAGTTCATAAGAACTCTATTTTACTGATACAATCTTGATATCTAATGTTTTGTGCATTCTGGGGAATACCATAAAATGAGGTATGAGCGAGGAATAGGGTTTATGTAGCAATTAGAAACGCAATGAAATTCTTCAACTGTTCATTACCAGGCACTGTTGTTTTTTCTTTTCGTATTTCGTGCTAGTCCTTGATGCTCAAAACTACTGAAAATGCATCTATTTAATCAGTAAAATGTGGACTAGAAGCATAATACCGAGTATTTTTTAAGAACACCGTTTGCCAGGATTTGTTATGAACACATATTCCTCCCCATTTCATTATTCTTACTTTTCTTCCATTTTTTTCCCATATTTGCTGCCTTCTTACTGCCTGTAATTATTGTCCCCTACCTTCTGTGCCAGCCTTTTTTTCGTCCTGTAGATGCAGTTCCCCATCCTGTCTTCGCAGTCTTCTTTCAATCTCACGTAAAATCATTATGTTTCTGAGAGATTTTTAAACAAAAAAGCCCCAAACATACAGTATCTTACCTAAGACTTTAGCTTTAGTAATTACCATAATACGCCCCTGTCTCTTCCTTCCCCTTTGTTCAAATTTATGAAGATTAGCAGGAGAAACTGTATTTATAGATACTTAGAAACTATTTTTAAATCCTCAGATACCTACACCCATAAACATGCCACAGATATCCAGGTACAAAAGGAAATTAAGTATTATTCTAAAAATCAAAATACACTTTCCTATCAATCTGCAATGTAAATCTCAGATAACTTCCCTGCATTAAAACTCCTGTGATGGATGCAGTATTGCTATTCACCCTTACCCAGAGGAAACAAGAAACCTGCTTCTGCCTGAGAGAAAAAACAAATACTTCTCATCTTACTTGACTTTTTAAAAGCACACACTCCTGGAGTTTCCCACTCCCTCCTATGCATGGCGCTGGGGAATGGCAGAGCTAATCGAGCACTTCCTCTTCCCCTCAGGGCCCTTTATGAACAATTGACTGGCTCCTATTTTTATAATCCAGCTTTTCTAAATCCCTAATTAGAGACCCTACTTTGATGTGGGTATCTCAAAGCTGCTTTATAACCTATCTTTGTAATTTTGTCACTAATCTGCCTTCTCTACACCTATCCAAAACAATTGAACAAAAATGGAAAATAAACCTTCTCTAGCAGGATCACTGCATCATCAACTATTCCAAGAGGTTTGAGGCAAAAAAAAAAAAAAAAAAGACATTAAGACATTTTCAAAACTGAACTTGATATCAATGTTGAAATATCACTTTTCTTTTTTTTTTCCTAATGATTTCGTTCCTTGTTAGGCAACTACACTGACTACCTGCCCAAAGACTGGTACTTCAAGAATTTATCCATTCTCCTTGGGAAACATATGCAGAGCTCAAGGACAGGCTCTGAAACCTGTCTTAAAATAATAACTGGCTTCATTTTAAGCACATCAAAGCAAGTTTTCAAACCATCCCACTTTGTTTCCTTTGTGTGTGTGTAAATATCTTATTTTGCATACTGTGCTTACTTTCTTACAGATTGTGCTCATAACCACAAATGAAATACAATGAAAATACTGAAGGATAGCTTTCTGAAATTCAGAGCATCAGAATTCTCTTTATGAAGAAAAGAAAAAAAAAATACAAAACCTAAGTAGCTGTTTTCATGAAGAGAATAATATTTATTAAATTCAATCCCAAAACACATACGTTCTTGTACGCCATATATCCTTTGTGTTCTTTATAGCATCCCAGAGAGTTCAGAACATGCAATTGTTAAGAGAGAAGACATACACAATACCAAAGTATTCTCATTGCTTCCTCTCCCATGTAAAGCTGTTCCCAAACAGATCATTTTACTGATGTGCATTACAGCAAGTATCTTTCATTGGAAACACTTCAAACAAGGAAAATTCCACAAGAGAGAAGGCTACTGCCTAATACATTGCAGTGATATGACCTCTTGACCGCAAGTTTT
Source organism: Tetrao urogallus (assembly GCF_951394365.1). Lineage (NCBI taxonomy): Eukaryota > Metazoa > Chordata > Aves > Galliformes > Phasianidae > Tetrao > Tetrao urogallus. The sequence continues at coordinate 168,104,394 of NC_136813.1, read as the reverse complement.
TTGTATGTGTATCACAAAAGGCTCTTGACACCTGTCATTTTCAGAGATTAATAAAAACATTTTTTTTTTTAAATCCTATAATAGTGTTTGAGCCGAAACAGGTGAAATCAGATGCACCGCGGTGAAGTACAGATATTCATTTTAACCCCTTTCCCCCTTTCTGTTTTAATTTTGGCTTGTTATTACAAATTCTTACACATGGCAGAGCTGCTGTATTAAAATTTACCTCCTTTTGAGCTGCTTCAGAACAGAACTCTAATTTACATTTAATAAGATACTCTTCTGTTCTATTAATTTAATATTCACAGCTATTCTATGCTTTCTATAGGTAATGGAAGGCATCCATAATGGAAGAATTTCCCAGTAAGACCGTACAATCACTGTAAAATCAAAATATATAATAAATAAATAATCTACCTGTCCATAATTATTTAAAGTCTTGAAACATGGAGGATTTTCTGTGGTTGCCTTTTTAGTTTTGTAAATATTTCTTCTGTCTTAGGGTGGAACTCTTCCCTTATATAAAAACAAGGATGAAATTTTAAGACAGTATATATAATACACTTTAGTATAAATCAGTATATTAATAACTTAGTATCTTTAAGTTATGCATGTCAATACTACCTTTGTTCTTGTCTTTTCATGCTGAATTTTACCACATTAGGTCTGTTGCTATGAAGTGTTTTGTTATCTACAAACCATCCCAACCAAGCATTTGACAACTCCATACAGGAAGAAAGGCGGACAACGAACCCTCACAGCAAATCCAAGTTGATGAACGCACAGATTGTTCAAACTAGGAGAGATGATACCTCCCATGTGTCATGGCTGTATGACAGGAAGCACTACAGAGTTTCCGTGACAATGTTCACAGCCCCTACCTGATGCACTAACCCTGTGCAGACAAAGAACCAGGACAAATAAACCATATCTTGCTTTACTGAACAGCAATACTAAAAATACACTTAAATCACTATCACATATATATTGCTGTCATAAAAGCTTCCACAAGTACATCCCACTAAGTGTATTAAGGCAAAATCATTATTAGCTTAGTGTCTATTTCTTAATAAGTATCAGAACACAATGATACCACTGGAAGGATGCAAGAATGCAATAACGACAAACTGCTTCAAAAAACATGATTCAGGCTGCACATCTTCCCCTTTTCATTCAGCTCCTTACTCTCTTCTCCAACCTGCCGCTCACTACCCAAAACCACTGCTCTAAGCTCTGGCTAACCCTCTCTCATCTCTCAGCTGCTTCCCTGCAAACCCATCAATCCTTGCCCAACGTCTGGCCACTCAAAACCCAGTAACTCTTCCCCAGCTTTATTTTAATTTCCCAGATGCCGTGCAGCTGTTGCAGACAAGAGATGTGGCCATGGCAGTGCTCCGGATGCTGAACAAATGTAGGAAGAGCAGCAACGGAAGGGGATGAGATGGGGCCCAGGCACCTGGCTGTTCCTCATCATCTCAGAGGCTCCCATCATGGGGGATTTTTGACCAAGCTCATCTCTTAAAGCTTCAGACTGACCACCCTTTCTGCAAAAAAAAAAAAAGACCACTTGAGGTCTGCCAGACCTGTGGCCAACCGGAGGAGCACAACACACTCCATCTTTGCAGCCACATGCACAAGACCATGGCAGCTCATTTTCTGCCAGCAGTCAGGCCGTGCACCTGGGAGGGTGCCTACAGCCTTCCTAAGTATCTCCCTAAGAGCCGCCTTTAAAAATACCTGAAATCCCACTTACCAGTGTTTAATGACCCAGACACCAGATAAACCTCATAAATTATAACCATCGTTTGTCACATCAAAATAACAGAGCAAATATAAAGGAGCCTTTCAATTCTGCCAAGAGGGAAGCTCACACACATTCTGAAGGTAAGCTTGGCCAGTTCCACAGCCTGGCCTGCTAGCCATCTAATCCACTCCTGTTTTTACAGTCCCCAAAAAAATACTGAGCATGTTCTGTGCCCCAATATATGTCTATGTGTGTATATATGATAAATTCTTGTTTATTGCAATATAGTTGTCTCAGATAATGTACTATTAGAGGCTTGTGGCATGTCTACCAAGAGAAAAAAAAGAAAGCTTCAAGAGAATTATTCTGGTCCCATTAAGTGCTGTACATTTTATTTTTTTCGTAAGTCTTACTCAGCCAGACTGATTTAAATCAAATGGTTTAAATCACCAATTTTAATCACAATTTAAGCAAGTAAGTAGGAATCCCTGATTTAAACAGTGGATTTTTAATCTTGTTTTGTATTTGCATTTTCCAATTGTTTGCCTGCCAAAAAAGTTTCCTGTCACTGACTCACTGAACCACAAAGCTACGGTGCTGCTCAACAGAACTAATTAGTTGTTTCTTTTTGCTAATAAATTCTTTTTTTCCCCTTATATTTAATTGAGTTGGATATATTTCTTATTTAGAAAATAATATTGCTTTCTTTTAATCTTGCTACAGAGCACTGAGATGTAAATTAGAATTAGATTTAATATAGTACTCTAACACTGCTTTGCAGCTATCAGATGATGAAATTACCTAAAATTTAGTCATTTACTATACAAAAAAAATATTTTATTCTAGTGAATGACATGGCCAATAGCTTCTCATAACTAGAGGCAAAGGAGGCTAAGGAAACATGAATGTACTTCCAAGGTTTCTAAGATGAGTCACGTATTCAGCTGCCACTAACACAACCTAGAATAGGAAAACAAGTTAGACAGCAGGAACATATTTCTGCAAAAAAAAAGCAGGTATTTACTAGCATTCACTCTAATAAAAAAAAGTTTTAATGATAGACACTTAAATGGATGACATGGCAACATTTTTACAAAGAATAACTAGACTCAGAAACTTGGCATGTCTTCCTTCGATTAATACAGCAATTAAAAAAGCAGCAGCCTTTATTTCATTGAAGTATGAAGACCATTCACTGATGCAACAGGTTTATAAAAATCATTTAAATCCATATAATAAACAGTAGCAGTTTTAGAGCTTTGTAAGTTATTTTCATTTCCAACTGTTAAATTCAAACTGGGCTATTTTGAAAAATAAACAATTTTAAATTCATTTTTTAAGGTATAAAGATGTTTAAATTCACACTGATTTGGAAACGACTTGTCTTGAAGTCTGCAAATCTAAAGCCTAAAACATAATAAAGGTTATTACTTTAAAGAACCCCAGCATCGAATGGTGATGTTTTAATTCATCTCACTGTGCTAAACACAGAAAAATGTGTACCGTACGAAACTTCACTGATCTTACCATGCAGTTAACTTACTGCGAAGTTCTGTAGGCATTAAATGAACTATTTGTATAAATAAGGATGAAAGGAGAGGTGCAGAAAATTGAAAGACATTAACTGTATCTCCTGGACATCTGAAGTAACAATCCTAAATTGTAAATATAACGTTTGTCTTGAGTTCACACGTTTTATGGCTGTGAAATAAGATCCTTAAATTACATATTTAAGAAATACCTGGGCTTTTATTTCATGACTCCTGTTAAGTTATTATTTTTGCATCAGTGGAGCTCTTTAACTACATGTTTATTTTTAGGAAAATATTACATATTCTCTATTAAACACAGCAGATAAACATGTGCTTATGTCCTCTTCAATTAAGTAGGCTGGTTGCCTAAAGCACTTTTCAGTGTAAATTTACTGTGTTAAACGTATGTTTTCCTTGTGTTGACTGTTATACTTCTCCCTCTGTTTTTGCTGTACGGAACAGTTGGCTGGTGCTAGCTAACAACTCTAACCTTACAGATTACTGGTCAAATTCAAAACAAATCCATAGTGACCAAGTATTTATGACAGTCCTCATCTTAAATGCATTTTTTATACAACTACACTAAAAAACTAGACTCTTCAAAAATTGTATCATGATGTTTTTAAAGCCTGAGAGCATTATTCCTATTTTTTCATATAAGTACTTCATGCAATGCATATCATAAAGACCATATCATACACACATTAAAAATACAATACAGTATATTCTTCTGGAATTATTAATCACATTTGTATTTATCTTCCATTTCTCCAAGACCGGCCAATCAGATACACAAATGTACTTCCAAATTTGTATTTTGGATTGTTAATACTGATTTGCTTGAATTTAGAAAGCAAGAGAGTTTAGGTACTGTGACTACACTTATAAATATTATTTTGCTCTCAGTTTCCTAAGCTTATTTTCTTTTGTTTCACAGAGCGTAGTTCTGATGCTCAAAAAAGTAGCATGTTAGTGCAGCCATTTTTTTTTCCATAGAGAATGTAGCACAATGCTTTCTACACGTGTGAGGAGTTCAGCAGCTGCAGCAAGCAAGGATCAGTGCCCATGGCTAGAGATGGCAGTGACCAACAGAAAAGGGCAGGCATCAACGGGCAGCAGCTGTAAAAGTGTATAAGCTCAAGAAAGAAAGACGGGTTGGGGCTGTAAAGAAGTGGGAATATCTATTGGAGAGAGGGCACGTCAGCTAAGGTGAGAAAGAGGCAAGAAAAGAAACGCGGGAGTGTCATCTGTGGGAAGGTCTGTCCTAGGTGCATGGCAGTTCAGAAAGGCTGCCGTGCTTGTAACAACCTGGGTACTCCTAACCCGAGTGTTTACCTTCCCAAGGGGCTCCGAAGCTTCTTAACTTTCAGTTCCCACTCCACAATTTACATTCCTTCTCCTGGTCTCTGCCTCATCCTTTCCAATCTAATAAGCCACTGTCGCCTTCTCTTCTGCTGTTGAATACAATAACTCTATTCTTTTTCTATGGATCAATTACAGAAAATAATTTTAAATCTTTAACTTTCACGAGGCATTTACTCACTAAAACGTATTTAAGAAACATTAATATTGATTGTCATTGAAACCCACAAGGCCATTTTTCTTCCTCATTTTCAAAATTCAGCAGGTATGCTAAGCATATCTCTCAGTAACAATCATGTTGGAGTGATTTAATGGAATTTCAGGAACTCATACAAAGTAGAAGGGAATAAAAAGAATGCATAAATTTACCCATTTTCTTTGTTTTTCTGTGTTAAGTCAATGCTTTAGGATATGTAGCACAGTACAGATTTCACTTAACATTTTTGAGTTATGTCTTTGAAATTTCAAAAGGTATCTGCGAGTTTGGTGGCAACTTTCTAATTAATACACAATCTTAAAAAACTCTGAGAAACGTGTAAGGCTGAATGGATAAAGCCTAATGTTAAAGACATTTCTGAAAGAAAAGAAGTGCATCAGGTATCTCATGACTGCACATAACTTAGATAAATTCTACCATCTTCACTGATGTACTTGGAAACAACTACACAACTGTCAAATGTTACAACTCTCAAAAGCAAAACTTTCTTGAAGATTTTCCTGTATTTTATGAACAGTGCTAGAACTTTCATTAACTTCATAATTCAAAGCTTCTATTCTGATTTTCTGAAGATTTCCAAGAAATACTTCAGACGTGATAAAAACAACTTAAATTTCACACAGTTAACGTTAATGATACATTTACTTCACACTGGTTATGCCGAGGATACAGATTGAGAAGATGATATCTACCTCCTCAACTGGTGCTAAGCTCACTTCGGAAGCACTGTCACCCACTACACTGAAAGTCCGGTCCACAAAGGAAGACGAGCAAATCTACTCCACATTTCAGGCTGATGACAATTTCTTAACATGATTACTGTCATGTTAAAACATAGAAACTGAAAACTTACGCATTCAGGATATTAAAAAAATTTTCAGGTTATGAAAGGGACTGGGAGAAATTAACATTCCTCCTCCTAAAAATTCTCTACTTCTTAATGTGTTAAGTTCTCTCTGTCTGGAAGGATCTCAGAGATGTACTGATATGGCACAAATACACACAGGCGCACACAAGGCCTCTACATTACAGCACTAAGATAAGCCATATCTAAATTTTGCTTCTGTTCTGTAAAGTAACACCTTGGTCACACTTGCATACTTTTTTTCTATATTCATTATAAAAAATGGATAGGCAGCAACTCAAACGGAAGCAGTGTTTATTTTGTAGAAACCTTGACGCATTTTTCATGGTATATATATACGTTTTGCTTCCTGAGAACTTTTATGGGAGGAGCATGTGGCTAGGAGAACGTTACTATCAAAAAGGATGATTGTGATAAAGGACTATTAGAAGCAATCCTCTTTGAAATCAGAAAAATTGCCAACACGAGGTTTAGCGCACCTCATCTTGTGTACAAACATGAGAACTTTGCTCACACTAGCGCTACCTGCGTCAGATCAGAGACTTCGTTGTCAATCTTATTTAATCTACGACAATAAGTCTTGAAGTCTAGGAATGGATGGTTGCTTATGGATTTCGTTGTGATTTATGAGAAAGAGAAGATAGGTAGTCCTTGGATCTCTCCAGTGGAAACCAGTAATAAAGCCCTGAAGAGCAACACAGAACATTCTGCAGGAAAAAAGAAGAGAGCCTGAAAACACAGAACAACCTTTAGGCAAACAAATCTTAGGCAAGAAAAATCTGTTTCTGAAGGTTGGAGGAGGTCTCAAAAAAAAAAAAAAAAAAAAAAAAACACACAAAACAGACATACAGCTTTGGAGTGTATGACCAAAATGACCAACCCAATGATGGGCTGACACTGCACCTGCAAGAAAATTTGTGAAAGAAAATCTCTTTTTCTTACCAGTGAGTTTTGCTATCATGTTCATATTTTAGGATACAGTTAAAAAGATGAATAAAACAAAACAACAGTTTATTATTGATAGGATACCTGGTGATACGACATACAGGGAACAGCAATCTTTCCTTTCTCTTTTCATTTTGATAAAAGAATTTCAAAGGAAAGAATACTCTGAAGTGACAAATTACTTTACAGCATGAGGGCTTTTAAATGTGAAAACCAGTAGTAGAGCTTAAGTACAGCAAGACTCTTGCAGTTTGGAGAGGATGTAACTGATGATCTTTAAGAATTTAACTACATACAAAGAACATAAACACCAAGTAAGCCACGAGAAATTACACAGACTCTCCTGGAACCTCTTTGTATAAATCTTGACTATCAAATCCAATTTTTACTATTATTATTTATAAATTTAGCACATTAAATTCCACATGCTTATCTATACACATTATATGTCACATATGTATATTGCAATCTGTTGAATATTACTATTTATATTAAAATTTGAACAATTATGATCAGGTACATAATATGAAATCTGTGTACCAAAATGAAACAAAGAAGTGAGTAATAGAATCTTTCCTCCTGTAAGGGAACACATATTCATCACACCCATTTCTGTGACTGCAGCACAAGCAAACAGAAGTAACAGACAGAAACACAGAAAGGCTTGGACTGGAGGAGATCTTACAGCCCATTTTGTTTCAACTCCCTGCTATGGGCAGGGTCAGCACCCACTAGATCAGGCTGTCCAGGGTCCCATCCATCCTGGCCTTGAAAGCCTTTAGGGCATTCAAATAAGCTGTTTCAGCTAGGTTAGTGGATACTGCTGGCTGCCACAGGCACAGCCCTGTGCAAATTACAAAAGTCAAACAATGTGGGCAAATATTCAGGCAGCTGAGATTTCACTGTGTCTTACAGTACAGGTACAAACTTAACAGTACACAAACAAGACAGACTAAAGTTACCACATATAAGTTTCTTCTTCTCTTCATCTGTGTAAGACTCTACTTCATCTAGGCAGTCCAAGAAAGAACACAGGCTTTATATCACAACCTAAATCTTAACTTGAAGTAAGTTTCTAAACATCTTTTGAATAAAGTTGGTATCACCCTTATTAGATGGGTGACAACTGCATTTCCAATTGTTTGGTATATAATTACATCTATTATGACATTAAAACACTTGTGTGTTCTCAAAACATTCTCAAAACATTCACCACACATTAAATTCCACCAGCCAAAGATACCATACTTTGCTAAGTAGAAGATGCTAAAATATTCACAAGCATCAAGTCGGATAGGCAAAAATACACAGAAGCAGAGTTCATGTGGCCCAGAGAGACAGACAAGAGAGGATAAAGGTGAAGGGAGCGCGAAGTGAAGGGTAGGATAAAGAAACCAAGCCAACAATGACAGATAAAAAAAGCCAGCAGAAGGAATGAAGAAAGGAAGACCCTATGGAAGAAGAGCTAAAGCCAGACAGGTGGAAGGAATCACTGGGAATCAAGAAGGGATAATCAGTTTACAGATTTTAAATAAATCCTCAAATTAGTGAAACAAACAATAATCTAGAATTCATTAATAGGCATATGTGGCCTCCTATTTGAAGCAGCTTACTCTGGGCAATATTCTATGACTGCTACAGACCACATTTGCTTTGTTACTTTGTCTTTAAAATACAACCTCATGCTTGAATTATTTTAAATAACAACAATATATAAACACTTCATATTATGTAAGCTAAAGTAAACATTCACTTAAGGATTAAACTGCCCCATAGTTGCAGAGCCTCTATACAAAGTAATGCAAAGTGATGACAAAGTAATTGTGAGACTAATATGCATGCTCATGGACGTAAAATCCACAGATACAGATTCTCTTACAAAGAGAACTGCCCAAACTAATTCCTATGAATCACGCATAGCTTAAAGATCGTAGCAGTTGTCTTGGAGAGGATGAACAGGGCATATTTCCTCAACTGACTGGCACACTGCAGGATATTTTACATTTTCAATACAATTGACTGTTTCTTCACAGACTTGTTTGATGTCCACAACCCAGAATTGGTGACCTAGTGTACTTCCCAAAATTGGTTACAAGCTCAGAAAAGACCTCTCTAGACATCCATAGACATACTTTTTCTTTCTAAGATCCGCAAAAGGAGAGAAAACAAACCATACTGATTGCACTCACGATGCAGGTAAGAACAATTATTTATGGAAATAAATAGGACAGAAATACCTCTTGTACCGAACAGCTAGCAGTTGTGATTGCTGTTATTCCGACATTAAAAAAACCATCAATATGAAATAATTATTTTTCCTTTGCTACATTTAATCAAATTAAATTCAGACTGAAATCCACTTCATATCTTAGCTAAAATGCTACATATTTATATAGGTGTACTTATTTGGTTAGGGGATATGTTTCCTGTTACTCTACCTCCCTCATCTCTTTTCAGTGAATTTACTGTATTGGATCTCGATTCATGGACTTCTGCTACATTGGTGTTATGTTGCCTTTAATATGAAAAAACTCCTCTGGTCAATCCACATAGTGGTCCTTCTCTCTTGTTACCATGAGCTTTCCCACTATGGAACTTCATACAAAGTTCAGCTGTACTTCAGCTTTCTTTAATACACTTTTTGGTCACCTTATCTTCAGTCTGTCCTGAAAGATAACATTTAAATCAAATTATTTTCAACAACCTGGATCTTTCAGCACTTCTCATGTTCCTTTCCAGTGCATCTGTTTTGACTAAGGTTACTTTATCTTTCTTTCACTGATCAGAAAGGGAGAAGAGCTTCTCACAGGCAGAGAGACTCTCCTCAGATATAACTGCAGCATTTAACTCCCTTCATCTCAGTCTTCTATTTTACTTCACTGTCCATTTTATCATCTTTGACCCTGAACTTTTGTCCCTTCCCATAGCTCTCACATCTATGAATATACTTGTAACCACTCTGAAGTTAATAGATGCTGAACCAGGTCTACAGAAAGGGGCTTAGTCTCACCCCTTCTAAAACCTTCTACAAAACTTTGTCTTCTTCAGATTTAAACAACAGCAGTAAATGCTTCATACTTCTCAAGTTTAGTCTTAAGCTCTTAGGAGACCAGAAAATGCAGAAATAATCTCTATTTGCATTTACAATGAAGTAGCACAAACACATCACTACACCCCACGTACACATCTCCTCGAACATCCTAAGGATTGATTTTTTAATTTTTCACGGACTAATTCCAGTCTTTCAGGTGGATCTTACCTTCCTTAGCAATCCCAGCTCCTCTTG